>NC_090651.1:326140034-326300034 GCF_040937935.1 Hyperolius riggenbachi | reverse complement strand
ACTGAAAAGGCTTGGTGTTTCTTTAACAGTTTCACAGCATCAGAATTGTTTTTCTTTCCCAAGCCTCATTTTTAGCTGCACAGAAGAAATCTGCCCTGGCATTTTTCCCCTGATGCTGTGCAAAGCATGATGGGATTTATGATGTTGTTCTCCTTCTGCTGTTTTGGCGCAAATTTGTTTTTTTTTATTTGAATTTTGAAGCCTAGCGCACGCAGCTGGGAGGGGTGATCAGGACATAGGACAGTTGGAACTGTGTCTCATGCTCCCTGTCACCTCCTTTCAACCAAAAAGATGGCTGCCCCCATGAAATCACAAACATTTGCCTGTTCTTTTAAAACAGGGTGGGTAAGAGATTAGATTACCTATCTATTTTAATTAACATAACTAATGTAACTTAATGACAGTATGTTTGTTTAGACTGAAGTTTCCCTTTAACAACCATGCATCAATCATTAGGGCGACAGTCCGCTGTACAAGCACTATTGAGACACGTTACTTGGCTATAGCTAAGCACAGTGTACTGTTTAATGAAGAGGGGAGGAGGGGGACGATGGGGTAGCACACGTTTCAACGACTTTTGGCGGGCAAGGTAGTCACATAGACAATGTACTTGTTTGGTTTGTTGTCCTTGTTTACAGATCTCCAGAAATTTGCAAGCATATACAATAGGGATACATTTTACAGCCCTGGTCTGTTTATATGAAACATAGTGTCATTTCCTTGAACTGTTTAAAAAATAGTAAAAAAAAATAAATGCTGTAGATACTGCATGCAACTGTTATCACACAACCACTAATTGACAAACCTCATCAGCGATCAGCAATCCTGACTAAGATCTGAAATAACTCAGATGTATATGGAAAACAGTAACCCGATAACAGTAGATACATCTTATCCACTCATGTCTATGGATCTCTTACGATATTTCCACTGGAGGTGCTTGAAGATCTCTAGTGTTGTGTAGTGAGTCTTATAAGATACAATAAAAATGGAAAATCATCACCACAAAGCTCACAAATCAACCTCTTTTGGAGGTTCAGAACCATTATTTTCTCTTGTACCTTTCCTCTTTTTATCTTGGTGTACAGATCTGTATAAATAAATGTATTTATCTACTATGCAACTGATTTTGCTAAATGTTATGTTCAATCTCTGTAAAACTGCCTTGCTTATCCTGAGATGCTAATAATATAAAGGATACTTGGTGATGAAGATGTGGCTGGAGGCAGGATGAAGTTTCTGGAGGCATGGTGAAGATGTGTCTGGAGGCATGGTGAAGATGTGTCTGGAGGTGTGGAGTAGATGTGTCTGGAGGTGTAATGAAGATGTGTCTGGAGGTGTGATGAAGATGTGTCTGGAGGTGTGATGAAGATGTGTCTGGAGGTGTGATGAAGATGTGTCTGGAGGTGTGATGAAGATGTGTCTGGAGGTGTGATGAAGATGTGTCTGGAGGTGTGACAAAGATGTGTCTGGAGGTGTGACGAAGATGTGTCTGGAGGTGTGACGAAGATGTGTCTGGAGGTGTGATGAAGATGTGTCTGGAGGTGTGATGAAGATGTAGCTGGAGGTGTGATGAAGATGTGTCTGGAGGTGTGGAGTAGATGTGTCTGGAGGTGTGGAGTAGATGTGTCTGGAGGTGTGATGAAGATGTGTCTGGAAGTGATGAAGATGTGTCTGGAGGTGTGATGAAGATGTGTCTGGAAGTGTGATGAAGATGTGTCTGGAGGTGTGGAGTAGATGTGTCTGGAGGTGTAATGAAGATGTGTCTGGAGGTGTGATGAAGATGTGTCTGGAGGTGTGATGAAGATGTGTCTGGAGGTGTGATGAAGATGTGTCTGGAGGTGTGATGAAGATGTGTCTGGAGGTGTGATGAAGATGTGTCTGGAGGTGTGACAAAGATGTGTCTGGAGGTGTGACGAAGATGTGTCTGGAGGTGTGACGAAGATGTGTCTGGAGGTGTGATGAAGATGTGTCTGGAGGTGTGATGAAGATGTAGCTGGAGATGTGATGAAGATGTGTCTGGAGGTGTGGAGTAGATGTGTCTGGAGGTGTGGAGTAGATGTGTCTGGAGGTGTGATGAAGATGTGTCTGGAAGTGATGAAGATGTGTCTGGAGGTGTGATGAAGATGTGTCTGGAAGTGTGATGAAGATGTGTCTGGAGGTGTGGAGTAGATGTGTCTGGAGGTGTAATGAAGATGTGTCTGGAGGTGTGATGAAGATGTGTCTGGAGGTGTGATGAAGATGTGTCTGGAGGTGTGATGAAGATGTAGCTGGAGGTGTGATGAAGATGTGTCTGGAGGTGTGGAGTAGATGTGTCTGGAGGTGTGGAATAGATGTGTCTGGAGGTGTGATGAAGATGTGTCTGGAAGTGATGAAGATGTGTCTGGAGGTGTGGAGTAGATGTGTCTGGAGGTGTGGAGTAGATGCAGGGCCGGGCCGAGGCATAGGCTGGAGAGGCTCCAGCCTCAGGGCGCAGTGTAGGAGGGGGCGCACAATTCATTCAGCTGTCACTCCTAATTGTGTTTGAAGCAAAAAGAAATGAGAAAAGGGGATACATAGCAGTGACTGCAAGCCAGATAACTAGATATTAAGGTGTGGGGAGGTTGTGGGCCCTGTGGCACCTCTTAGTCTAATAGCAATCAGTGTGTGACAGCTGGGTAGGCAGGGATGGAGGGGCGCACTTTGGTGTCTCAGCCTTGGGTGCTGGAGGACCTTGTCCCGCCTCTGAGTAGATGTGTCTGGAGGTGTGATGAAGATGTGTCTGGAGGTGTGACAAAGATGTGTCTGGAGGTGTGACAAAGATGTGTCTGGAGGTGTGATGAAGATGTGTCTGGAAGTGAGATAAAGATGTATCTGAAGGTGTGGAGTAGATGTGTCTGGAGGTGTGATGAAGATGTGGCTGGAGGTGTGATGAAGATTTGGCTGGAGGTGTGATGAAGATGTGTCTGGAAGTGTGATGAAGATGTATCTGAAGGTGTGGAGTAGATGTGTCTGGAGGTGTGATGAAGATGTGGCTGGAGGTGTGATGAAGATTTGGCTGGAGGTGTGATGAAGATGTGTCTGGAAGTGTGAGGAAGATGTGTCTGGAGGTGTGAGGAAGATGTGTCTGGAGGTGTGGTGAAGATGTGTCTGGAGGTGTGATGAAGATGTGTCTGGAGGTGTGATGAAGATGTGTCTGGAAGTGAGATAAAGATGTATCTGAAGGTGTGGAGTAGATGTGTCTGGAGGTGTGATGAAGATGTGGCTGGAGGTGTGATGAAGATTTGGCTGGAGGTGTGATGAAGATGTGTCTGGAAGTGTGATGAAGATGTGTCTGGAGGTGTGATGAAGATGTGTCTGGAGGTGTGATGAAGATGTGTCTGGAGGTGTGATGAAGATGTGTCTGGAAGTGAGATAAAGATGTATCTGAAGGTGTGGAGTAGATGTGTCTGGAGGTGTGATGAAGATGTGGCTGGAGGTGTGATGAAGATTTGGCTGGAGGTGTGATGAAGATGTGTCTGGAGGTGTGATGAAGATGTGTCTGGAGGTGTGATGAAGATGTGTCTGGAGGTGTGATAAAGATTTATCTGGAAGTGTGATGAAGATGTGTCTAGAGGTGTGATGAAGATGTGTCTGGAGGTGTGATGAAGATGTGTCTGGAGGTGTGAAGAAGATTTGGCTGCAGGTGTGACAAAGCTGTGGCTGGAGGTGTGTCAAAAATGTGTCTGGAGGTGTGACGAAGATGTATCTGGAGGTGTGACAAGGATCAGTCTGGAGATGTAATGGTCCATATGCAATTCACTTTTTCTTCTGACGTTTCTCCTAGGAAATCATTTTTCATATTCAATTCAAATGAACTTTTTAGCACTTTGCAATAGAAAAAGAACCAACAAGTCCTTGAAAAAGTACTGTCAAAATTATTTAGAATATTCATTTGCTTGCTGGGGGTGTAAAAGGCCTTTTATTTACAAGTTGTAAAAATATCACCTAGGAGAAAACTCTGGTGAAAAAGTGAATTGCATATGGCCCAATGTGTCTGAAACTACTGCACGGTGCAGTTCTATACTAGGCTGAATTAATTTGTGCCCTGGTTGCCATCTAGTGGTCAAATAATAAATCGCAGGAATCCGCATTCCTCTCTTCACTGTTGAAGACAGCTGCTGGTGCTAGTAGAGAATAGGATTCCACCATGAAGAAGAAAACACTGTAAAGTAAAATGGTGTCCAGGGAGGTAGGGTAGAGCCTTCAGTCTACTATTTAGTGATTACTAGTATGTGTAGATACATAGGTATGTTAGTTTGAATGTGTATTTGTATGCATGTGTGCCAATGGAAATGTCCCGTATATGTGCAGGCAGACGTGATTGTTTTATGACTGGGTATGCATGTTTATATTTAATGTGAATGTATGCAAGTGCAATGTATGTGTTTGATATTTTAATACTAGCTGATGGCCTGGTGTTGCCCGGGTATGTATTTGGCTGGTGCTGGCTCCGCGCGTGCACGAGTGGCGTGCGGGCGTGTGCACGAGCGGCGGGCGCGGAGTACAGACAGACCTAGCCCATTTTTAAACGGGCTAAGGTTACTAGCTTATAATATTAGTAGGATTAGTGAGATACTCATGTATGTATACAGTGGGATGCGTAAGTTTGATCAACCTTGTTAATCGTCATGATTTTCCTGTATAAATCGTTAGTTGTTACGATAAAAAATGTCAGTTAAATATATCATATAGGAGACACACACAGTGATATTTGAGAAGTGAAATGAAGTTTATTGGATTTACAGAAAGTGGGCAATAATTGTTTAAACAAAATTAGGCAGTTGCATAAATTTGGGCACCACAAAACATGAATGAAATCAATATTTAGTAGATCCTCCTTTTGCTGAAATTACAGCCTCTAAACTCTTTCTGTAGGTTCCAGTGAGGGTCAGGATTCTGGTTGAAGGTATTTTGGACCATTCCTCTTTACAAAACATCTCTAGTTCATTCAGGTTTGATGGCTTCCGAGCAGGGACAGCTTTTTTTAACATACACCACAGATTTTCAATTATATTCAGGTCTGGGGACTGAGATGGTCATTCCAGAACGTTGTACTTGTTAGTGGATTTTGAGCAGTGTTTAGGGTCGTTGTCTTGTTGAAAGATCCAGCCATGGTGCAGCTTCAGCTTTGTCACTGATTCCTGGACATTGGTCTCCACAATCTGCTGATACTGAGTGGAATCCATGCATCCCTCAACTTTGACAAGATTACCAGTCCCTGTACTGGCCATCCAGCCCCACAGCATGATGGAACCACCACATTTTACTGTAGGTAGCAGGTATTTTTTTTTTTTTTTGGAATGCTGTGTTCTTTTTCCTCCATGCATAACGCCCCTTGTTATGCCCAAATAACTTTAATTTTAGTTTCATCAGTCCAGAGCACCTTATTCCAAAATGAAGCTGGCTTGTCCAAATGTGCTTTAGCATACCTCTAGCAGCTCTGTTTGGAGAAAAGGCTTCCTCTGCATCACTCTCGCATACAGCATTTCCTTGTGTAAAGTTCACTGAATGGTTGAACACAGTGACTCCATCTGCAGCAAGATGATGTTGTGGGCCTTTGGTGCTGGTCTTTTGGTTGACTCTGACTGTTCTCACCATTCGTTGCTTCTGTCTATCCAAGATTTTTCTTGGTCTGCCACTTTGAGCCTTAACTTGAACTGAGCCTGTGGTCTTCCATTTCCTCAAAATTTTCCTAACTGTGGAAACAGACAGCTGAAATCTCTGAGACCACTTTCTGTGTCCTTCCCCTAAACCATGATGGTGAACAATCTTTGTCTTCAGGTAATTTGAGAGTTGTTTTGAGACCCTCATGTTGCTACTCTTCAGAGAAAATTAAAAGAGGAGGGGAACTTACAATTAACCCCCTTAAAAACTCTTTCTCATAATTGGATTCACCTGTGTATGTAGGCCAGGGGTCACTGAGCTTACCAAGCCAATTTGAGTGCCACTAATTAGTTCTAAAGGTTATAGAATCAATAACCAACCCGGAAGGAGGAAGTGTTTGTAATCACGTGACCACCGCTTGGACCGCATCGTGGGAGGCGCCGAGGGACGGACCGAAGAAGACGTCAGACAGGTAAGATTGACCCCCGCCCACCACACACAAGTAACTGGGAGATATCCGGATAGAACTATCCGAATGTCCCACGGATCCGGATTTGAGCAGCTCTATTCACCATTAAAGGATACCAGAGCCGAATAAAGCTAAAGAAACAGGGGTAGCAGGCATATACTATCATCTGTCATGATGCCCACTGCTCCCCCTGTTCTCCTCTCTGGCCCTCGTATCTTGCCTAAAAGCCTCCCGGGATCCTCTTCCGGGTCACCAGAGCCAGGCTTTACTGTGCAGACGTTCACCGTGCTGTGTGCATCCTACCGCCGCAATCCCATGGCCAGGAGCCCACTGCGAATGCGCATGACATCACGATTACATCATGCACATGCTCAGTGCCCTCCCGGTCACGGTAGTGCGGCAGTAGGCCGCGCACAGCCCGGCCTGCGCCTGCACAGTAAAGCCCAGCTCAGGTGACCCAGAAGAGGATCCCGAGGGGTTTTAGGGAAGGTACGAGGGGCAGAGAGAAGAACGGGGGGAGCAGTTGGCATCAGGACAGGTGATGGTATATGCCTGCTTCCCTTGTTTCTCTAGCTCTGGTATTCTTTAACTTTCTTGTGTTCCTCCACCCTCTGACTTTATCTCAGTGCCCATGAATTATGTTAAGTGTTAATTGCATGAGAATGTAAATTTCCCAATTAATTCATATCCATGGGGTAGGGGCAGGTGGCATTAAGAGTGCCTACATCTGAGGGCCCCATGAAAGTTTGGCTATGGGGCTCCATGATCTCTAGCTACGACACTGATAGGTTGTGACATCACTGGGAGGGCAGTGCGACATACCAATATAACATAAAAAGTGGGTATCCTGAATCATTTACTGCATTGTACCATACTACAGTGTCTCTTTAACTACTTAACGACCGCCCCACGCCAATTGGCCCCAGGACCGCCTAACGCCAATTGGCGTCAAATCCTGGACTTGGGATTTGCAGGAGATCGCGCACAGGCTGCGCACGCATCTCCTGCTTGAGGGGCGGAACTCCGCCCTGACTTCAGTCTCCTAGCGGCTATTGCCGCTCGGGAGACTGTTAGATGTCGAAATTGCCGTCTTTACACAGTGTACAGCGCTGCGATCAGCAGCAGCACTGTACTGGGGACAGCCGTGTGACACAGCTGGCCCCCTGGGGGACTCAGAAGCGATCCGCTGTGATAGGCTGAAGCAGCCGATCGCTGTGATAGGCAAATGGGGGGAGGGAGGGTAATATGCATATGAAAAAAAAAAAAGTATAAAAAATGACACAGAAAATGTTTGTTTATAAACAAACAAACAAACCTGGGGGTGATCAGACCCCACCAACAGAGAGCTCTGTTGGTGGAGGGAAGGGAGGGGGATCACTTGTGTGCTGTGTTGTGCGGCCCTGCAGCTTGGCCTTAAAGCTGCAGTGGCCATTTTCATAATAAAAGGCCTGGTCTTTAGGGGGGTTAATCACTATGGTCCTCAAGTGGTTATATAATCTAACAGCAAGGAGAGGATGAACACAATTACAGAAAGAGACTGCCCCTTACAACTACTGGCTTATGACCTACCACATCCTCAGTGTCTCCTAGTGTGACACTTCTTCTGACACTTCAGAAGAAGATGTGTTGTGATGGGGATGTCAGACTGCTGTACTCAGCTACATGGAGATGCGCTCTTACAGGTAATGTAAGATCCTCTGCTGGGCATGAAAGAGCAGAGATGGATTTTGCAGTAGTGAAGGTGGGATTTCAGCTTGTTTTCACCCAGAGGGAGAGAATACTTGCTTGGCAGATGGAAAACGTCATTATTTCCCACAATGCAAAGAGGTTCACAGGCAGCAAACTATCAGAACCATGGTCATGACATCACACTGTGGGAGGGGTTTCACCACAATATCAGCCACACAGATGATCTATTTGAGAAAAGGTGAAGATTTCTCGTGGGAAAAGGGGGTATCAGCTACTGATTACAATAAAGTTCAATCCTGGGTTAAAGTTCCTCTTTAAATGTATTTCCGCTCCCCAAATTTGGCTGTGAATTTGCAGAAATGTGTATTGGCAAAGATTAACGCAAATGTACGCCATTATTGCAAAAAATCATGGCAAGTTAGAAAGTACCCAGTTCGCCATAATACTGAGCATAGAACATTTGCTTGCTCATCCCAAGTAAGTCATCTATTGTATGTCCCTCATGCTTGTATATTTCTCCTACTTTCAAAACACCACCACCAAAAAGAAACCTTTCACTTGCTGGCTAACACTGTGATAGGTACCATTGTTATTACATATTCAATGTTACTCACTTTGTCAGTGGTTTTGATGTTGTGGCTGTACAGTGTAACTGTCCAGGATACAGTACTCTTTAACCACTTTGCATCCAGATCTTGTTTTCCCCTGATGGACCAGAGCAGTTTTGACATTTTAGCTATTTCCCTATTTAATCAGCAATAACTTTATCCCTGCTTATGACACCTAAATAAAATATACATTGTTTTTTTTCCAGACTAACTAGCCTTTCACTGTATGGCATTTTTTTTACCTCAATCAATTTTGTTTTCTATGCATTTTAATAGAAAAAAGAGGAAAAAATGAAAAAACACATTATTTCTTAGTTTTACCAATTCCAGTTTAAGAATAAAAAGCGCTATTGTAGATAAAATCTAAATTTTTGTTTGGCTTTTTCTACTGTTCATCACAAAACTTAAATTACATTCCTGTCACAAATTATGGTGAGGATATTTGATTTTGAAATAATGCTACAGTGTGTATTTTTCACTATGAACTGGGAAAATAAAAGTATTTTTAATAGTAAAAATCAATCTTATTGGCTCAGGGAACATATATTTGCTTTCATCAATTAGTGCTGCATCAGATAGTGCCAGAGGTTTTTCACAGGAGCAAGCCCAATCGTGCACAGCTGTGCTTCAGCTACACAACTTATATCTACGTCCTTGTGACTTAGATGAAGTCACAGAGAACGTAGATATACTGTCGTGGTGGAAAAAGTGGTTAAGTTAAAGCTCCTGTGTTAGTGTTGCGTTGTGACCATACAGTGAGGCATAGGGCTTGATTCACTAACTGGCGCTAAGCCGGTTAGTGTGCCTTATCACTTAGTGGGCACAAACTACAGCGCTAACCTTATATGAGGTTACTGTGCCTTATCTGAGGTTAGTGTGCCTTATCTGAGTTAGTGTGCCTTATCTGCAGTGTGCGATGTAGCTTTGTGCATCTTTTAGTGTGCACAAAGCTATTTAGTGTGCACAAAGCTACTTTAGGGGCACTAAGTTCAGATAAGGCATACTAACTCAGATAAGACACACTAACCTCAGATAAGGCACACTAACCTCAGATAAGGCACACTAACCGGCTTAGCGCCGAAAAACTCTTTTTTACTCTGGCGCTAACACTTGGCGCCGGTTAGTGAATCAAGCCCATAGAGTGCAATAAATGTATGCCTCACTGCAGTGCCGTAGCTACAGACCAGTGTTGCTCTCCACGGCCTCGTGATCACAAGCTGTTTTTCCTGATCACGAGGTCGGATTCTGAATTTGTGTCGCGATCACCTTTCGATCACGGATTCAGTTTCCGAATGCACTTGTGATCGGATCCAAATCCATCGCGTGATCACGAATTTAGCCATGATCACTGCGTGATTATAACCTGAAAACCCGCCGACTTTAGCGGTTCATAGCAAAGCCCCCTTACATAATATAAACACCAAATTTGCACGATATGTTAAGTAGAACAGTGGGAACAAAGGGGAACTTTTTCAAAAAGACCCTATTTTCCTCTTGTTCCCACTGTTCTACTTAACATATCCTGAAAATTGAGTGTTTATATCATGTAAGAAGGCTTTGCTATTAACCGCTAGAGTCTTTTTTAGAGATTTTGGTATTTTTCAATCATGAATACTTATTTCATTTAAATTTGATTTTCTCAAAAACTATAAGATCTTTTTGAAAAAAGTTTTAGACACTGATCACCTTTATAATCCATGCAATTTTGGTGATTGTAGTATGTATGGGGGCTTTGCTATTAATGTCAAAGTTCATATCAGTGATCATGTAATCACAGCTAAAATCTGAGTTGAATTAGGAGCTCTGATTCAAATCCGGATCACGATCCCGGTGTATCTGGATTTTAATTCTGCCATGGCCAGATTTACTTGAATTCATTACTGGGGATATACGAGCATCACTGCTACAGACCTTGGGCCCTGATGCAGAATCCTTCCCTAATGTAGAAGCCAGATGAGATGTGCCCCACTCCATCCATCAAACCCCCACCCCTCATAAGTCCCCCTACCCCCACCTCCTTCCATCCCTACATTAAATAATGTGCTCCCCCTCCCACTCCAGTACAGTAGCCAGATATGCCCTTCTCTCCCCCAGTATAGGAGGCAGATGTGACCCCACTCCGCCCCCTCCTCTCGTCTCGTTACGAAGCACAGTGGGGAAGATTACAGGCAGCACACACACACACTCACCTTTTACAGGTCCCAGGCACTGGAGGTCCCACCTGTCTTCCCTGCACCCCTGCTCTGTACTTCCTGCTTCTCAGATTAGGCACTAGAGAACCTGCTCTAGTAAAAGAGCTCAATGATGTTGTAGCTTACGTTAAGCCTCATTCACTAATCTTTAAATTTTTCTAATCAGGGGTGCTCAAATACCAATTTTTAAAATCCGAATAGATTCGGATATCCAAATATCCGGATTCGAATTGGATATCTGAGTCCGAACTTTTGGGTATCCAGGTAGAATCGGATATCCGAACCCAATATCCGGTCGGATTCGGATATCCGGTTTGAAAACCGGAAGTGGCTTTAAAATGCTTTCAAACCGTTTTGGAACTAAAAAAAACCACAAACATGCTGAGCCCATAACCCAGAGGTTGATAGATCAAAACCATCCTCTGCTAGGTGTACTTTGTTTTTTACACCTTGCTTTACCACATGGCCCAATCGGCGGCCATAGCCCCTTAAGAGAAAGTGGCATTAGGGCCATGCTGTAACATAGATTGTAGTGTAACTATTTCAACTAATGTACCCTTTTTAAACTTAAAGATTGTATACAAATGTAAGCAGACTGCAGAGTGGTGCAGTGTGCTGGGCTCATAAATCAGAGGTTGATGGATCGAAACCATCCTCTGCTAGGCATGATTTCATTTTTGCACCTCGCTTTATCGCATGGACAAAATGGTTTCCATAGCTCTGTAAGAGAAAGTGTAAAAAGGGCCCTGCTGTAACATAGATATTACGGTAGCTAAGACTACTCCTGGGCCTTTCTTGTAGTTGAAGAGATGAGTGAACTGTGACACCACAGCTAAAAAAAAGCAAAAAAAAAAAAACAGCAAACATAGAAGCTTCCCCATATTGGAGCATTGGATTTGGTAAAGTCTTAAGCCAATGTGTTGTAACAGACACAAGTAAGCTTTAGGTTAGCAGGAATGGTTGCATGGCCACCTAGCTTTTTATCCTTCCCACCCTTGCCCTGGAATCTTCCAGACTTCAAATTGCTGTCCTTTGCTGTGTATGTTACATCAGCATCATCCAGGGGGGCACGTGATCTTTCTAAAGTCTTGAATTGAAGCCTGTAAGCAGTATCACCATGTGTCTCACTGCTTTCATCTAGCAAATTAGGCAAATAAGCAAGCTCATTTTTCTCTTGGGTATATCACAATGGTACATGCTAGGCTGGCTTCAGCATGTAGTGTTGGTGGTATAGTGGTGAGCATAGCTGCCTTCCAAGCAGTTGACCTGGGTTTGATTCCTGGCCAATGTATGTGAGGTTGCTTTTGAGACCCTACAAATCCCTGGAAGACAAGATCCACGGAGGAGGAGGAGAGAGAGAGAGATATCTGGAATCCGGATGAGCATCCCTGAATAGCTCACATAAAGGTTTGCAGATGTTATGGAATTTGCATAACGCACATTGGATACAGCTCATACATACAGTAGCTTCAACCGGAGCCGGATTTGTACTTTTTACTGCCCAAGGTGCATTTTCACCAGCTTCCCTCGGACCAGCAGCATCCTAAACTTCCCCACTAACATGGCAGGGATTAAATTGCTGGCTCCTCTGAGTCTGAGGACAATTAGTGAAGTGATGGCAGGGATTACCGTAATTACCGCCATAATAGACACTCCGGAATATAGGACACACTCAGGTTTAGAGAGGAAAAACCAGGGCAAATTTTTTTTTACTAAGCCTGGTGAGTCCATGTTCCAGGAGCATCATGTTCTCCCCCAAATGGTGTCCTCCATGCGTCCTCCTGTGTCCCCTATGTGTCCCCCATGTGTCCTCCATATATCCCTATTTGTCCTCCTGTTTCCCCACCATGTGTCCTCATGTATCCCAATGTGTCCTCCTGTATCCCCCCCATGTGTCCTCCTGTATCCCCCCATGTGTCCTCCTGTATCCCCCATGTGTCCTCCTGTATCCCTATTTGTCCTCCTGTGTCCCCCCATGTGTCCCCCATGTGTCCTCCATATATCCCTATTTGTCCTCCTGTTTCCCCACCATGTGTCCTCATGTATCCCAATGTGTCCTCCTGTATCCCCCCCATGTGTCCTCCTGTATCCCCCATGTGTCCTCCTGTATCCCTATTTGTCCTCCTGTGTCCCCCCATGTGTCCCCCTGTATCCACGTGTCCTCCTGTATCCCCATTTGTCCACCTGTGTCCCCACCATGTGTCCTCATGTATCCCAATGTGTCCTCCTGTATCCCTCCATGTGTCCACCTGTATCCCCATACATCGTCCTGTATCTCTATGCGTCCTCCTGTGTCTTTCAATGTTTCCTCCTATATCCCCCCATGTGTACTCCTGTATCCCTATGTGTCCTCCGGTATTCCCCATGTCTCCTCCTCTATCCCCATGTGTCTTCCTGTATCCCCTTCTGTCTCTGTCCCCCCCCCATGTGCCTCCCACCCCCTTGTGTCTCCTGGCCCGTGGAAAGTGAGTAGCAGCAGCTTACCTAATCCATGCACCTGCGATGAATGCAGACATCTGTCTCCACTGCACTTCTCACTCTAGCGAGCGGGCTGAACTGATGACGCGATCATTTCAAGCCGGACACTAGAGGGCGAAGTGGAAAGGAGACGGATGTCTGCATTCATTGCGGGCACATGGATTAGGTAAGCTGCCGCTACTCACGCTACACCCAGGGGCCAAAAGACACAAGGGGGAGCGTGGAGGTACACAGGGGGAACATGGAGCGCATGGATAATGAATTGCCGCTGCCGCAGGCGCATGGATAAGGTATGCTGCCACTTGCGGAAAATACAGTACATTATAAGCTCCTCTGAGGATAGTAAGAGACATGTTGGCAGGGATTAGATTGTAAGCTCCTTGGTGAGCGGCAGATTCAGTGAGTGACAGGCAGCTCAGAGATCACTGTAGTTCCTGTTTGCAGTCCCTTCATCCTCCGAGTGCCAGATCTGGCTGTTGGTAGCCGCCCAGCGCTATGTGCAAAATCTGTGCATGTAGCAAGATGAATGTTTGGCAGGCTAACTGCTACTGCCACCCTGCTGCCCACAGCCTGCCCCTTGCTTTCCAGGTGCCCTAGGCCATGGCCTTTTCTGGCCTTGCCTGAAATCCGAGCCATAGTTCCAGTAAAGGTCTCGTTTGCAGTGATTAGTTGCATTTCAGAATAGTTCTGCATGTCACCTCACTGCCCATACAATTCTTTGGGGCTGTTTACATCTCTGTGTTGTAACTGATCATGTTATTCGCTTCATGCAGGCTTTGTATTGAAGTCTATGTCAAGTCTCCATTGCAGTTCACACTCATTATAACGCGTGCGCTATGCAACTGACCACTGTAAACCTGGCCTAAAGGACTCCTGAAGTGAGAGGGATATGGAAGCTGCCAAATCTATTTCCTTTTAGTTTCAAACATTTTTGATTTCAGAAGGAGAACAATATACAACAAATAACGAATGAGAAAGTAAGGCACTGCCAATCATATTTGTCAAAGTTATACACATGGGCCCATATGCAATCCACTTTTTTCTCCTAGGTGATATTTTCACACCTGACCTTGTCATAAAATGTCTTTTATGCCACCAGCAAGCAAGAAAATACTCAAAATAAATGTGATAATACTTTTTCACAAACGTTTGGGTACTTTTTCAATTGTAAAAAGCAGAAAATTTAGTTTAAAGAGAAGATGAAAATGATCTCCTAGGAGATAACTCAGGTGAAAGTGAATAGCGATATGGGCCTTGGCATCTTAACAATTCACTTGTCTACAAATACAGTATCACTCCAGCATTTCTTCAATAAGACAACTAGGACATTTCATATATTTCGAAGGTGTCCGACACAGAAGATATATTATAGAACAAGAGGAGGAGGAGAGGGGACCTCAAAGAACACGCCATGGGCCCATATGCAATTCACTTTTCCCCCTGAGATTTCTCCTAGGGGATAATTTTAAACTTTTCAATAAAATGACTTTTAAGCCACTGGAAAGCAAGAAAATACTAAAAATAATTTTGATAGTACTTTTTTCACTAACTTTTTGGTGCTTTTTAAGTTGAAAAGTACTGGAAAGTTATTTTAAATCGAAGATGAAGAATTATCTCCTAGGAGAAAGCTCAGGTGAGAAAGTGAATTGCACATGGCCCCAAGGCTCATTTTCAATTAACTTTTTCTCCTGTGTTTTCTCCTAGAGGATAATGTTTAATTCTTCTATTTAAAGGGAACCTCAGCAGAATACAAAAAATGTCTTTATGAACTTACCTGGTGCTTCCTCCAGCCCCCCCCCCCCCCCCCCCCCCCCGTTTACCGAGAGGCCACTTTGCTACCTTTGGGCTTCCTCCGTTCTTCTACTGGCATCTTCCGCATGACTGATGCAAAGATCAGCAGGATGCCAGGCAACTGGTATTGTTTAAAATGACACTGAAGCGGTAAAAAAATATGATGAATTATATGTGTAGTACAGTTAAGAAAGAAACCATTAGCAGCAGAGATATGAGTCTAATATTGTTTCCAGTACAGGAAGAGTTAAGAAACTCCAGTTGTTATCTATGCAAAAAAGCCATTGAGCTCCACGACTTTCAAAGTCGCAGAGAGCTCTGTCTTCTGAAGCTTGTTATCTCAACTGTCAGTCACTGTATTTTCTTTTTCTCCCCAGAGGACAGGTCAATAGTTCACAAGACTGCTCTGTAAAATCATTTAGAATGCTGAGTGTAGTGTGTAAACTGCAAATATTACAGAATGATGCAATGTTATAAAAAACACTATATAACTGAAAATAAAAATATGAGAATATTTTCTTTGCTACTAATCTTTTAGTAATTATTCATAGTACACAGCCAATTCATTATATCATATTTTTTTGTTTTGCTTCAGTGTCTCTTTAAAGGAAAATAAATATGTCAACATCGACCCTCAACTGTCCCTCTTTTGAAGGGACAGTCCTTTATTGGGAACCCTGTCCCTCTTTCTTCCTCATTTGTCCCTATTTGAGGACTCATGTACAAATCTATGTAAATTCATGGTTTTTTTTTTGTCTTTTGTTTTCACTGAAAAATGTGTTTAACAGACTAACCCATTCCCATGCTTTAAATTGATATTTATTATTTTCAAATTTTAATATGAAGAAAAACTAATGATGATAGAAGGACCAGTGTGCTTTGAATTATAAAGCAACATATTTTGATATCTTTGTGGTATGCATTACTAGGGATGTGTTGGTGATGTGACTATGGGTATGGCAGTGGTGTGGCTTAAAGGAGTCATCATGCAAAGTATAGTAAAATGAGTGGTACTTACCGGGGGCTTCCTCCAGCTTCAAGCTCCCAGGACGTCCCTCGCCGCAGCTCTGCCCGCAGGCGTTCGCCGCAGGTCCGTCCCGGTCCCCGGCGATGACGTCAGAGCGACCTTCAGGTCGCTCTGTACTGCGCCTGCATGAGCGGCACTGTCAATCACCGCCACGTGGGCCGGAGCGGACTGCGCAGTCCGCTCCGGCCCATGTGGCGGCCGGTGATTAGCGCTGGAATTCTGCCCCATACTTTGTTCATCTATTTTTATGGATTTTAAGATTTTTGATTAAAAAGCTATGTTTTAATGTAAAAGAGCCCTTTTTTGGAGGTGCTGACCACTTTTTGGAACTACCTAAACTAGGGGCACCTGTCACTACCTAAACTGGGGGTCCCTGTCACTACCTGAACTTCACTGGGGGTCCCTCTCACTACCTAAACTGGGGGTCCCTGTCACTACCTGACCTGAACTGGCGACCCCTGTCACTACCTCAACTGGGGGTCCCTGTCACTACCTGAACTGAACTGGGGGTCTCTGACTACCTGAACTGAACTGGGGGTCCCTTTCACTACCTGAACTCGGGGTCCCTGTTACTACCTTAACTGTGGGTCCCTGTCACTACCTAAACTGGGGGGCTCCTGTCATTACCTGAACTGGGGGTCCCTTTCACTACCTGAACTGAACTGGGGGTCCCTGTCACTACCTAAACTGGGGGCCACTTGTGTCAGAGGCACACACAATCAAATTCTTGCTATAGTCCTAGTTTAGTGTTCACCACCATTGCTAAGTTCATATAAATTTGGCTCCACCCATGACCACACCCACATCCTGGTCCATGGCCACGCCCATGCTCCATATCCCTCATAGGTCCATTGTCTTTTAGGGATAGTTACACTTGCAGTAGTATATGTGGCAGACAACATTGACAGGAAAATCGGAGGCAAACTGCCTTCAAAAAGTCTCACCCTTTAGTCGCGTGTACCCTGTTGGACAGGAAGCACATCATCAGAAAATCTGCATTTCCACCCGGCACCGCAAACGCACTAGAATTTCAAAATATACAAGTTACCATTGACTTACATTGCTTGCAGTGCCATACGCGGTGCCAGATAACGCACTGCAGCTTCTGTGTCAACTAGAACACTTCTGGTGCATTGCATCGCCGGAAGTGTAACATGTTCCTTTGATTTTAACGGCTATTGTATTGAGGTGTGTTAGGTGATTTGGTGGACAGTAAGTAAATTGTAAAAGGGCCTGAAGTGCATTGCTGGTCGTTCGCATAAGGCCTGTCAACCATCATGTGTACTGTCAGTGCTGCATAAAGTTTAGTGATTTAGGCCCATAAAACAAAACCACAAAATGAGAAACTGTACAAAAATCCACACACACTATATCACGTGAGGAAGGGCACCACCCGAAACATGTTATGTACCCCTGTTCACTCCAATACAGTTTAATTTACTGAGCCATTGGTGTGCCATCCCCAACTTTGTTATATTCACATAACAGTTTTGCAGCTTCATCTACAAAACAGTACATTTAACACATATGTATCGAGAATATAACACTTAATGCATGTGTATTGAGAATATAACACTTAATGCATGTGTATTGAGAATATAACACTAAATGTACTGTATATGTATCAAGGATATAACACACATTTTAACTAGTGATAATGAACATATACTTCATGCGGCTTTTTCAGGAACTTCCTGAATGTGGTGAAGGCTTTTACACTTTTGTGTGCCCAGATAACAGTTTTCACATGTGCAGAATCTCACATAACTACAGGAAGTGGTTCTCTCACAAAACTTTCCTGTCACAAAGGTCAGTACCAAAACCTCTATGCCCATGGTCAAAGCGGGCAATATCACAACAGAAGACTAAGCAGCTACTACGTGGGCGTTTGGGATGAAAGGAACTTCTAAATTATTACTTGAAAAGCGAGACTCGGATAAAACACAGGGGCCCATACATATGCAATTTACTTTTTCTTCTGGGTTTTTTTGCCTAGGAGATAATTTTTCATCTTGCATTTAAAACCATTTTTCAGTACTTTGTGATTGAAAAAATACCCCAAAATACTGACAACAAAGTACAATCAAAATTACTGTATTTTAAGAAGTGTTTTAAGAAGTATTATTGACAAATTGTGAAAATATCACTCAGGAGAAAAAGTAAATTGCATATGGGCCAGAGACACAGATCAGTGATGGACAGATGCATTTCATAGCTCCCAACTGCCCCTCTTTGGAAACAAAATCCCCCTGTCCCCCCTTCTTCCTCATTTGTCCCTCTTTCAGGACTGATGTACAGGTCTGTGTCAATATATGTTTTTTGCTACTGAAAAATGTGTTTAACTGGATCTAAATGTTATTCCCATCAGTTGATCTATTTCTTATTTTGAAATGTTAAAATGAAGAAAAACTAATATAGAGAGGAGGAGTGTGCTTTGAATGATAAAACAACATCTTTTGGTTCTGAATTTTTTGTGAGATGCATAATGAGGTGTGTGGTGGGGGCGTGGTTGGAGGTGCGGCAGGGGCGTGTTTTAAAGTGCCCCTCTTTCTTGTCTCAAAAAGTTGGGAGGTATGGCATTTTGATGTCTGTTTTATGGTTTTTATTGCATAAAAAGCGATCTGTTATACTGACAGATAAATACACATAGGCCAGGCTACTCTTCAGGCATAGAATTTATATGTTCCTCCTGTGTTTTTGTGGGTTTCCTCTGAGCACCCCAGTCTCCTCCACATGCCAAAAGTATAGTAAAGCTGCATACACACTAGCACAATGACTACAGGTGTGAGGAACCGATCCCTTGGGCGACAGATCGGAGCCCAATGCTGTATATCTACATGGGGTAATGAGGACAATATATTCCAGAACATTCTGGTACTCCAGATCTCCTTGCAGCATATCGATGTGGCTGCACTAGTGCTGATCATAATCAGCTAATTATGATTACGTGATATTTCACTGACATTTTTTTGCAATTACATCTATACGTAATTACAATTTGCAAATTTAATTGATTTTGGCTAATCATTCATAATTTTGCTTAATTTTTGCACAATTGGGTGTAATAATTTGTAATTATGTGTAATATTTGCATAATTTTGTGCATGCACAAAAATTGCCACATGTGTGAAGTAGAATAGTGTAGGTAGGTAAAAAAAAGGAATTTTTCAAAAAGACCTTGTCGTTTTTGAGAAAATCGGTTTTAAAAAATGCAAAGAAAAATGGTAATTTTTCTGAGTTGAAAAACCATTTTTACTTTTGCATTTTTAAAATTGATTTTCTCAAAAACTACAAGGTCTTTTTGAAAAATTCCTTTTTTTTTTTACTTGTACTATTGGTGACAATAGCATGAATGTTACTGGCCGCAATGACGCTGTAGTTACTCCATGTCCGGCGTCGAGTGCGTGGAGCGCAAGCCGCGACGGAAGTGAAGAAGGTGGAACGCAGGGGGCGGAAGTCCTCGACTGAGTTTGCTCCGTACGAGACTGCCGTGTATTGGCTGCTGTCTCGTGATGGGAAGGAGGAGTCAGGGTATAAATGCTGCCCATTGGTCTAACGTCTCCAGCCCCTGATGAGTTATTTTATGCGAAACGCGTTGGGCGGAGCTTAAGGATGTGGACTGAGGACTCGTCTTGTGGATTTTATATGCGCAAAACTCTTTGGAAATATGTGAGTGCAATATTTTTTAAACTTTTACATGAAAGCAACAGTTTTACGTTATGAGGACTCCTTTCTAGTCAATAGGAAAAAGCTTGATGGATATTACCATTATGAAGGTGTAGATGAGGAAGGAGACAGCGAGTTTGGGAATGACTATGCGTTATGGCTGACCTATAATTTGGCAGCATATAGGAAAGGTGAGAGGCTGGAGATCTTGGTGGTGTATATGCAGCACAGTGTGTTGGATTATGGAAGCTTCTTTTCAAATCACTGGGAATAAACGTATAAGCTGTCTGTGGTTTGGCAGCCTGCGCGGAGGGTGAGGAGCTGTGAGATCTGAGTGTGGTGGGACCACATGAAAGCTCAATTTCACGTGGTAGAATATATTATTTTTACAGAATCACGCTATGTTTGTTTTTGTTTTTTATATATGTCTATATCGGGAGTGTAAAGGCACAGAGAATTGGAAGATTGGTGGATCTATTGAGAGTGCAGTGTCCGTGGATATATCAAAGTAGCATGAATGTGTTTTTTTTCTATAAACTGCTAAAGTCTACACAAAATAATGCAAAAATTACCCAAAAATGACAGACAAATTTAATTACGACTTTCCCTGAAATTTTGCATTACAATTTGCAAATTTTGATGCAAAATTACGAATATGTAAAATTTGTGCCCATCACATCACGCTGTACGTACGGCAAAAGTTTAGTCTAGTGTGTGAAAGATGTTTTAGTGAATTGTTCTCCTTACCCCATAAGAATATGGTAGGGGTTAGATGGTCAACCGCCTTAAAGGCAAGTTCAGATTTACATTACAGGAGCCTATACGCATAGATTTCCTGGCACCCTAAACCTTACCCTCCATGAACCTACAAGCCACCACCAAACTGCACCACAAGTGTGCTGGCTGGCCCAGCTGTCACTTCACCATTATTTCCCTTGCCCATCATAGGTACAGTAGCTACAGGTGCCCCTTAGTATTAGGTAGCCAGAAGTATCTTCAGTATTAAGTAACTAGTGGTATCCCCGCCTGAAGGGAGATCTAATTGGTGGAATGCTGAGAGCAGGGTGAGTAACCTCCCATTTACGCTCTGCTCGGGACTCTGCATAGGAAAAGAAAGAGGGAGGCAGTAGGGGAGGGGAGGAAGCCGCTTTTCCATCATTAAGCACCTGTAGGCACCTGCCTTAGGGACGGTTCACATGGACACTTGGCGGCATTTACTGCTAAGCGCCCGGGACTCGTCGGCTAAACGTTCCCATTCAAGTGAATGGGAGTGTTAAACATTGCGTGATTACCGTCGATTGCGCAAACGCAGCGTTCCGATCCCGATTTTCCCCGTCGTTTGAGCCGGCCCTAGAAGTCGCATGCGGCTTCTAGGGTTGCCTAGCAGCCACGTCTTTATGTTCCCTTGCGAGGACGAGAAATGCCGTTCGCAATGGGAAGCTGATGATTGCCGTCCCCCCAATGAGACGTCACAGGACAACGCGGCTTCCAGCCAGCAGAAGCTGCCTGCCGTCCATGAGAACCAGTCCTTATGGTAAATCCAGGGGCGTAGCAATAGGGGTTGCAGAGGTAGCGACCGCATCGGGGCCCTTGGTCCAGAGGGGCCCCGAAGGGCCCTCCTACAACTCCAGTTTTAGCTCTCTATTGGTCTTGTGCTCATAATAATCACTTCAATAGATACTATGAATAGTGGCAATCATTAACCAACTGTTCCCCCTCCTCTTCTTGCACCTCTGACACTGTAGTTGCCATTGGCAGGTTTTGGTGTGCCGTATTAATTGTTATGTATAGAGTGCTTGGGGGACCCTATTGTAAAACTTGCATCGGGGCCCACAGCTTCTTAGCTACGCCACTGGGTAAATCCGCCCCTGGGCGAGTTAGTTACTAGCTATGGTCAATGAAATGAAAATAATTCCAAACTGATGCAGAATTATACAAATATATGCAGCTTTTCAATGAAGCAACTGAATGAAGCAACGGCGGGATGTTACTGGTCCATTTTCAAGCTGCATTATAATTATTATTTAAAATTGATATAGTGCTGACATCTTCCGCAGCTCTGTATAGAGTATATTGTCTTGTCACTAACTGTCCCTCAGAGGGGCTCACAATATAATCCCTGCCATAGTCATATGTCTATGTGTATATCGTGTAGAGTATGTGTTGTAGTCTAGGGAGATTTTAGAGGGGAACCAATTAACTTATTTGCATGTTTTTGGGATGTGGGAGGAAACAGGAGTTCTAGGAGGAAACCCACGTAGATACGGGGAGAACATACAAACTCTTTACAGATGTTGCTCTGGCTGCAGTTTGAACCGGGAATCCAGCGCTGCAAGGCGAGAGCGCTAACCACTACGCCACCGTGCTGCCCAAATTTGCTGCATAAATTTGTGTATAAAAATTTAGCAAAATTCTGCCTCTGTTTGGAATGATTTGCATTCCATTGACCATCCCCATTAGCGACATGTACTCTGTGAAAGATGTCAGCGCTATATAAATACATGATAGTAATAGTTCTGTTTTCTCTTGCAGTTCTCTTCAGCATGTGGATGAATGAGGCCAGTGGAAGGATCACTATTCAGACCATCCCTCAGTCCCAGGGATCCATCACTCTGAGTGTTACTGGAATTACTGGGAGGCTTTGGTCATTCATCTGGTATAAAGGAACAGAACTATCCCCTAATACTCAGATCCTTACATATATACCGAGTGATGACTCCACATTACTTAAGGGAACTCAATATAACTCTCGCTTCAGTGCTTTCCCCAATGCATCATTGCGGATCTTACATTTTCAGACTACAGACAGGGATCATTACACTGTACAAATACAAACCGAGAGACAGTTTCAAGCTAGCCTGGACCTACGTTTAATTGGTGAGTAATACTATGAAGATTCAGAGAAAAGGAATCATGATTAACCACTTCAGGAACTTAGGCTTACACCCCCCCCCCCCCCCCCCAGTGTTCAGGCTATTTTTTACAAATTAGGCCACTGCAGCTTTAAGGACTCGCTGCAGGGCCGTAAAACTCAGCACACAAGTGATCCCCCCCCCCCTTTTCTGCCCACCAACACAGCTTTTTGTTGGTGGACTCTGATCTCTGCTAGAATTTTTTTTTTATTTGTTTATATACAGTATTTTTTAAAATACATTTGCCTATTTATTTATTTTACTATCCTCCCTCCCTCCCTCCCTTTCCCCGCCAGCCAGTGACAGTGATTGGCTGTCAATGGCATCAGCCTATGATAGCCGATCGCTCTTGTGCCTTGCCAGGGGACAGCCGAGTGACACGGCTGTCCCCAATACAGCGATGCCTTAGATCGCAGTGCTGTACAATGTAAGTAGACTGCGGTTTCGCCATCTAACAGTCTCCTAGCGGCAATCGCCACTGGGAGACTGATGACAGAGCGGACCTCCATCATTCAAGCATCGGCATGCACAATCTCCTGCAAAACACGCCCCCAAGGACTTGACACCAATTGGCATTAGGCGCAGTGGCATACCAACCACAGGGCTGCAGGTGCTCACAGCACCAGGTGTAGCCATAGCTAGGGGTGCCGCTGTGCTCAGCCACTTTGTTCTTCCACCTGGGACAGTACTACTCCCTGCACTAGATGTAGCACCCCATGCCCTTCCTGTCCCATGGGCAATGTGTTTCTTTGCTCTACACACAGCTTGCAGTGAGTGAAGGTGCAGAGCAGCAGGGTGAGTAGAGCGAATGATTGCTGTGCTGCAGCTGGGACATTGGCAGGTAGAGGTGACAGGATATGTTTAGTGCTTCAGAAGTTGCCCGTCATTACTAGATATATGCACTGGCTTCCGGAATGAGGTTGTTGGATATGTTCTTGTGGCCTCTCTCCCTGCCGTGTACGGGTACTGACTTACTTTTGTAGGCGCAGTATAGCTGCACCCATACACAAAGGGGAGCGTTGTCACGGTGGTGGTTTCCTAAAGAACATGGGAAGCCACTGGAGCATCCAGAGGCTTCCCTCTTATTAGGTAAGTATCTATATTTTTTTATTCATTTCAATCTACCTCGGGTTCTCTGTAAAGGGAATGTATGGTGTTTTTTTTATATATACAATTTAAACAGGTGAAACTCGAAAAATTTGAATATGGTGTAAAAGTTAGTTTATTTCAGTAATTTAACTTAAAAAGTGGAACTAATATATGAAATAGACTCATTACATGAAAGACTAGATACTTCAAGCATTTATTTGTTATAATTTTGATGATTACAGCTTATGAGAACCCCAAAATCAAAATCTCAGACAATTAGAATATTGCAAAAATGTTCAATATTCTAGGCTCCGAGTGTCAGACTCTAATCAGCTAATTAATCCAAATCACCTGCAAAGGGTTCCTATTTCATATACGAGTTTCACCTTTTGAAGTGGACCCAAATTAAAAATACAAGATTTCAGAAATAAAATCAATTTTCTAAATTATAATAATCAATAGCAGCCTTTTTTCAGCTGCATGATGACAAATATAAAATATTTTACATTTATTGGAGGAACCCCTCCCTTCCTTTCAAATTGCCGGGACAAAATCCGGCAAACTGGTGGAGTAGGTGGTGTCCGGCAATGGAGGAATTGCTAATGGCTGCCACCTGTATAACCCTAGTTATGAAAAGAGAAGGGTGAAAAGTATGCACTGAAATGCTTATAGGCTTGAAGGAGTGTTTATTTATCTTTGTATGTGTCAGAGGGGTGCAACTAAATATTTTTAATTTAAAAAAATGCTTGGTTTGGGTCCGCTTTAAGTTGAATTACTGAAATAAATGAACTTTTGCACAATATTCTAATTTTTCCTTTTACACCTGCATATATATTTTATTTACCTACTAATCCCTGTTAGGCAGTATATTTACACCCCGCAGGACTTCATTTAACCTGCTGAGCGGTCTGGACGAGCTCAGCTCGTCCAACACCGCCAGAGGCTGCCGCTCAGGCCCTGCTGGGCCGATTTTAATGAAATAAAAAGCAGCACACGCAGCCGGCACTTTGCCAGCCGCGTGTGCTGCCTGATCGCCGCTGCAGCGCGGCGATCCACCGCGTGCAGCGGCGAGAGAGGGTCCCCCCAGCCGCCAGAGCCCAGCGTAGCCGGAACAAACAGTTCCGGCCAGCGCTAAGGGCTGGATCGGAGGCGGCTGACGTCAGGACGTCGGCTGACGTCCATGACGTCACTCCGCTCGTCGCCATGGCGACGAGGTAAGCGAAACACGGAAGGCCGCTTATTGCGGCCTTCCGTGTTACTTCTGGCCGCCGGAGGCGATCGGAAGAACGCCTCCGGAGCGCCCTCTAGTGGGCTTTCATGCAGCCAACTTTCAGTTGGCTGCATGAAATAGTTTTTTTTTATTTAAAAAAAACCCTCCCGCAGCCACCCTGGCGATTTAATCAGAACGCCAGGGTGAATAAAGTCTGAGGGTTGTAGATATACGGCTGCCGTTGTGATCACCCGTAGCTTGCGCCCACGAGCACTCCTATGTGCATTCTCATCATCGACTGTAAGTACACTAATCAGTGATCACCAGCATCAATGAGATGCCAGTGAAAGTAAAGCATACACACTTTACTTCCTGTGTAGTGTGATCAGTAGACAGAAGGAATAAACGGGGGGCATCTAGTGATCAATTAGTAAATTACACTTTAAAACATGAAATCAAATAAGAAGACATAAATCCCCCATTAAAAATAACCCTTTACTTCCCCTACTCTCCCATAGTTACCAAAATAAAACATTTGTAAATTTAAAAAAATGACATTTAAAAATACATAAATAGTTACCTTAGGGACTCAACTTTTTTTTAATTTGTATGTCATAAGGGTATATTACTGTTATTTTTGCAAATAAGAGATTGTAAATAGTGACGGACACAAAACTGAAAAAATGCACTATGCATTAAAAAATAGTTGCAAGCAGTACAACAGCAACAGTCCACTGGGAGAGAGAGGGACAAGCATGCAAAAATGTCGACAGCTGTTTCGCACTCAGCTCATGAGTGCTTCTTCAGGACAAATGAGCCCCCCCCCCAAAAAAAAATCACCCCTTAAATAGTATACTCACTTGTGATTAGCTGCAAGAGGAGGACGCAACCACAGCGCACCCTGGACCGCCGGGCCGGCACTTCCTGAACGCCATCTGCGCTCCAGGAGCCGGAACCGAAAACCGGAAGTGGTCACCGGCTAAGCTCGGCCAATAGGAAAATAGGGACGGCGAGTGAGACACACCAATCGGTGCAAATGGATGGCTCGCCCAAACAGCCCGGCCCACCAGTATACTGAGCGGAGTGCTCACTCAATAGGGTATATACCCCATCACTCTCCAGAGTGCACGGGGCATGGAAACCTCGCCCCCCGCACATCTGAAGATGCGATAGGCGTCCCTAGCAACGGTACTACAATCTAAAAAATGTCAGCAAAAGCTGTCTATTGAAAGAGGAACACATAAGCACACTGCCCCCCGTACATCTATGGACGCAATGAGTGTTCCTAGCAACGGTTACTATAAACGGATGAAACTTGCTTTAATCTGGCCATACAATATTCAACCATGAAAAGATTCTTTTTTTTAACGATACTAGACTGAGAATGTAGTATGTACTGTGTAAGCCATCAGTAAAAGCAATAGGTTTTGAGTCAGGATGATACTATTTATTGGCTAACTAAAAAGATTAAAGTGGTCTAACACCCAGCATTTCAACTTTGCTTTAAAAGATTGCTTACAGCTTACAAACTATTATGCCAGATTTTTTTTTTTTAGCAGAAATTCACTGAATAGATTAAACATGACATTTTAGTGCTGCATTTAGCTAGAAATCCTCCTCCGTGCTTGCTTGTTTAGTTACAAATGTATCTATCTACAATGTAACAAACAAACACTGCTCTGAGAGAACAAAGAGGGCTTCCCCGGCAGGCTTTTCAAAGGTCTATTTGTATTCCAAATAAAGATAAATTTGTAACTACAGATAAGAACGGATGCGGATTCCTAGTTAAATCCAACACTAAAATGTCATGTTTAACCCATTCAGTGAATTTCTGCTTAAAAAAAAATCTGGCATAATAGTTTGTAAGCTGTAAGCAATCTTTTTAAGCTACGTTGTAATGCTGGGTGTTAAACCGCTTTAGAAGTAAGCAAGCTTTCGGCTAGGCAGCCTTCTTCAGATTGAAGTCTGAAAAAGGCTGCACAGCCGAAAGCTTGCTTACTCTTATTCTTATAAATAAGCCAATAAATGGTGTCATCCTGACTCAAAACGTCCTGCTTTTACTGAGAATCTACAGTACATTGATTGATCCCAAAGATACCACACACTGGTATGATTGCACTTTTCATATCCTGTCAGATTAGACTCTCAGTCGAAAATACTGTTAAACTGAATTGGCATAGCAAAAAGTAAAATGTTAAGATCAACTTCAGATTAGACACCAGACTATGCAAAACATGATGAACCTCTTGCATTAAAATCGATACTTAAATCGACACTAACAACACTGAACTTGAATTGATCGCTTACAGTTGCTAAACCACCAAACTTGTGAAATCGATCACAAGCATTTTGGTTCCTACAAAATAAGTCAGCACCAACCAGCAAACAATCATGCAAAAAATATAGGCCAATCAATACAGGTATCCTGTGCAACAGGTTAAAGAACTGACATGTATATACAAAAGAGGAGAAAGACCCCAATCGCCCAAGGATACTGTAATAGCAACTTAGTCCTTTATTGTAACAAATTGGGACACTTAAAAAAGCATTTTGGTTCCTTCTTAAAAAGACACTGAAGCCAAAAAATGTTTTATGATATAATGAATTGGTTGTGTAGTACAGATAAATACTAGAACATTAGTAGCAAAGAAAATATTCTCATATTTTTATTTTCAGTTATAGATTTTTTTTATAACATTGCATCATTCTCTAATATTTGCAGTTTACACACTACTCAGCATTCTAAATAATTTTACAAAGCAGGCAAATGAACTATTGACCTGTCCTCTGGTGAGAAAAAGAAAATACAGTGCCAGACAATTGAGATAACAAGCTTCAGAAGACAGAGCTCTCTCTGACTTTGAAAGTGGTGGAGCTCAATTGCTCTTTTGCATAGATAACAACTGGAGTTTCTTAACTCTTCCTGTACTGGAAAAAATATTAGATTTATGTCTCTGCTCCTCATGTTTTATTTCTTAGCTGTACTACACATACAAATCATTATATCATATATTTTTTTCGCTTCAGTGTCTCTTTAAGATCAATTTTAATTTATTTTTTTTTAATTGACAGAATTTACATGACAATTTCTTCATTCTAACAGTGATACACTTCCATCAATTGTTTTGTCTGCTTTACTGTTTCATCAAACTAGAAAATATATTTGTGTATTGCTACCTTTACATTTGCAGAGGAACACCCCAATGCAGTGGCGTAGCTAAGGAGCTGTGGGCTCTGATGCAAGTTTTTCATGGTGCCCCCCAAGCACTCTATACACAACAATCAATACGGCGCACCAAAACCTGCCAATGACAATCACAGTGTCAGAGGTGCAAGAAGGGAATGGGGAACAGTTTGTTAATGATTACCACTATTCAAAGTATCTATAGAAGTGATTATTATGAGCACAGGAACAATATAGAGCTAATACTGTAGTTGATGGAGGGCCCTTTGGGCCCCGATGCGGTCGCAACCTCTGCAACTCCTATTGCTACGCCACTGCCCCAATGGCAAAAAGAACAAAAATGTGTGCCAAGACCAACAAAAAACAAACAAACAATGGAGGGTCACCACCACTGTATGTATTATAAAGTAACTCTTTAATTATTCAGTCGTGTAACAGCAAAATAGAAAGCAGGGACAGGGCACTTTTGGGCACTGGCGTAACAATAGAGGAAGCAGCCCCTGCCCCCGCGGAGGGGAGGCGCCCATTGCCGTTTTGGGGGGCAGGAGGGGTCGCAGCATGAGGGGAGAGCTTTGCACATCAGCGGGGAGGGGGGACAGTCTCCCCTCCCTTACCTCGGGCTCTCCCCTCTGCGCTTCCCTCCTGCATATATCTAATTGTTAGCAACGGCGGCAGCAGCTATAATCACCTCCATTCACCACGGAGGTTGCCGATCTGCAAGGGCTTCATATTACTTCCTGTTAAAACAGGAAACAGGAAGTAATGTGAAGCCCTTGCAGATCGGAGACCTCCGGTGGTGAATGGAGGTAATTATAGCTGCTGCTGCCACTGCCACTGCTGCCATTTAGATAGATGCAGGAGGGGAGTGCGGAGGGGAGAGCCCCGCTGATGTGCAAAGCTCTTCCCTCATGCTGCGACCCCTCCTGCCCCCCCAAAAGGGCCATGAGCGGGCCCCAGGGTGGAGGTGAGGGGGCCCACTCAAATTCTTGCAGGGGGGCCCGGGGACTTCTAGTTACGCCCCTGCTTTTGGGGGATGAATCACCTTTGTTAAGCTGCTTAGCAGGTAAGCAGGGCTATACAGGATGCTGACCCTATTGTTTTTTGTTTTTTTTTATTCGCAAGAACAAAGTCCCTAGATTTGGGGAAGGATAACTAAGCCAAATTGTTTCCAATGTAAAATGAGGTCTGCAGCAGTTTAGTTTATCAAACTGTGGACTTTTACTGGTTGCTGCAAAAACCTTGCACGTTTAACATGAAAGGTAAATATTCTAAAACAAGAAGATTGTATTTTAATGACATATGAAGTATCACATTAAAAAAAATGGAGCAATGGGGGAGGGGCTATTGTCAAAGCCTGCATTGGGGTCCATGGTTCTGTAGCTACCCCACTGTGTTTGTAAACTTAGCTCTTCAAGATCAAGTGTTCATTTTAATGTTATATTTTAAATATTTTAAATCACAGATCCTGTTATGAACCCAAGAATATCAGTATCCAGCCCTGAGCCAAAAGAAAATGGCCAGATCATATTCACATGTGACTCATCAAATGCTAAGAGGATAACATGGAGTAAAAATGGTTATGCTGTAGCCACCAGAGCTACCTTATCACCAGATAACAGGACCATCACCTTCCCCAGGCTTATCCGTACAGACTCTGGAGACTATCGATGTGAGGCTGAGAACCTCATCACTAAGAGGATCAGTGATCCCTACAAACTAACCGTAGCCTGTGAGTACTGAATATCTGCATCCTGCTTGGACTAAATATGGTGACCCATATAATCAAGGTGATATTAAAGGTTTTATCAGCAAGATAAGGCGTGGCAGAGTGGTGTGTAATTTTCAATATTTCCATAAAAATATATGATCTGTGGTCAAGCTCTAAAACTATAGTGAAAACTGGAGGATGGCAAGTGCAGGTGTCACAATTCTAGCGCTTTATTTATCCAGGAAAAGCTGTCATATGTGTATGTTTTAAGTTTTAATGTTCTATGCAAAATTTTATTGTAAACTGTAAAGTTTGGGTACTTCTTTAAAATATTGCTCTGTGACATCTCAGCATATTCCAGGCTGTGAAGCTTATAAGATTATTTTAGTTACAGAAGCTAAACCTTTTTTTGTTTATGTTAGAAGCAACTTTCAAATGTCAAGGTTGTAGATAAGCGTACTGTGTGAAGATTGAAAAGAAGAAGTTTAAAAAGTCACATTACTGCAGCAATCATATATATACATTTTCTCAATTACTACATATAAATATTAATAATCAATACAGTCCTTCTAAAGAAAGTAATAATTATTGTTAAACCCTATTTAATATAATTTGATACTTTGAAATACATTTAAATGCTGGATTCTGCAGTGAAAGTTTCAAAACACATCAGCTGTGTTCCACAAAGTTGTTTTGACTATGATTGTCCTTTGGAATGTCAATTCAAGTTTGTAAGGTTTTTTCTATTGTCCCGTATTTAGGACAATTATGCCACCTGGCGGTTTCATAGTCTTATAAAATTAATATTATTAATACAGCTTGTTGTTTTACATGATTTAGACAGAACATTATTAAGTTTTAATATACAATTATATATTCTATGATTAATTGTTTTAAGAAGAATTATATAATAAGCGTTACATATAAATACGGTAGGTATATTAGAAGCCCTGTATGTTTCAATAGGCCTTACATTGCTGAAGACTCTTTACAGTGTTACAGTGTCAACCTGACCAATCTTATGTCTGGGAAAGTACAGAGACATTTCAAACTAATTAGCAAAAGGACACATTATCAGAAATGCGTCATAAATGACATTGTTTAATGTTTGGAAGTCCCAATGTCTGGGGCAAATAAGTCAACCAGCAGACAAGATGGCTGGTGACATCCAATTTTAATTAACTGCGTCAAATATGACCCGATATCAAATGTCGAAATGTATAAACATTCCAAATGAAGTTAATTCTCACAAGATAAGGTAATTAAAGAGTTATGGTTATTTTAAATGTCAACTATTTACAGTATTCAAAGCAAAGCAAGAAGTTTTTTTAGAAGCTATTTTTTATGCTATTTCTTTAAGAAGATTACTACAAGTTTTACACAGCTACTTGATACACAGCTATTGACACAGATACATTGATACAGATGAGACTACTTTTGATCTTATTCTACATAACACAACTGTTACAGGGGATTGCAAAAGTATTCAGCACCCTTGAAGTCTTCCACATTTTGTTACATTACTGCCACTTATATGCATCAATTTTATTGGAATTCCACGTGAAGACCAATACAAAGTGGTGTACATGTGAGAAGTGGATCGAAAATCATATATCATTCCAAACATTTTTTACAAATACATAACTGCAAAGTGGGGTGTGCATAATTATTCGGCCCCCTGAGTCAATACTTTGTAGAACCACCTTTTGCTGCAATTACAGCTGCCAGTCTTTTAGGGAATGTCTCTACCAGCTTTGCACATCTAGAGACTGAAATCCTTGCCCATTCTTCTTTGCAAAACAGCTCCAGCTCAGTCAGAGTAGATGGACAGTGTTTGTGAACAGCAGTTTTCAGATCTTGCCACATATTCTCGATTGGATTTAGATCTGGACTTTGACTGGGCCATTCTAACACATAGACATGTTTTGTTTTAAACCATTCCATTGTTGCCCTGGCTTTATGTTTAGGGTCATTGTCCTGCTGGAAGGTGAACCTCCGCCCCAGTCTCAAGTCTTTTGCAGTTTCCAAGAGGTTTTCTTCCAAGTTTGCCCTGTATTTGGCTCCATCCATCTTACCATCACCTCTGATCAGCTTCCCTGTCCCTGCTGAAGAGATGCACCCCCCCCCCCCCCGAGCATGATGCTGCCACCACCATATTTGACAGTGGGGATGGTGTGTCCAGAGTGGTGTGCAGTGTTAGTTTTCTGCCACACATAGCATTTTGGCCAAAAAGTTCCATTTTGGTCTCATCTGACCAGAGCACCTTCTTCCACATGGTTGCTGTGTCCCCCACATGGCTTGTGGCAAACTGCAAATAAGTATTTCTGGTTAATTTAGAACATTAAAGGACTTTTCTCGTTGTTGTGTTTTTTATTTCATTTAACCCTTTGTGGAAATGGGTAAGGGGTACAAAGTAGCCCTATACTCATTTCTCCTGGGAGGGGGGTGGGCATCTGGGGGTCCCCTTTTTAAAGGGGACTCCCAGATGCCACCATGAACCCCCCCCCCCAGGGAGTCGTCGCCCCCACCTCCTCCTGGGGCACCGGAGGTGGGGAAGAGCCCCTTGTCCATGGATTGGACAAGGGCTCCGGGGGGGAGGGGAAGGCTTTTTTCAAAAAATTTCCCACACTCTGAACATAACCCACACATTTTTATTTAAAAAAAAATTAATAAAATTTTTCAATTTTTTTTTTAAATATTGTTTCCCAGTATCTTTTTAACATATCCTGCAAATTTGGTGTTGCTAGGATTTAAGGGGACTTTGCTATTAACTGCTAAAGTCGGCGGAAAAAGTTTCCACGGAAATGTCAGTACGCGATTTAAATAGAAACATTTCCTCTTTGAAGATTTAAAATCGATTTTCTCAAAAACTATAAGGTCTTTTTAAACATTTTTTTTTCTTCGTGTTCCCACTATTCTTCTTAACATTCCCTACACATTTGGTGTTTCTGGCATTTAAAGGGGCTTTGCTATTAACCGCTAAAGTCGGCGGGCGTTTAATTTTCCCACGGTCAGAAGAAGAATATTCAAAATCGATTTTCTCAAAAACTATAAGGTCTTTTTGAAAAAAAAATTTTTTCCTCTTGTTCACAATTTTCTTCTTAACATTCCCTGCAAATGTGGTGTTTTTAGCTTTTAAGGGGGCTTTGCTATTAAACATTAAAGCCGGCGGGCAGATATTTTCCAAACGGCAGCAAAGCAAGGGTTAAAACGATAAATATCGTTCAGGCAGGACAAAAAGAAAAAGTTTTAAAACGATAAATTTCGTTCAAAAGGTCTGCACTATTTTAACCTTTAAAACGATAAATATCGTTTTAAACATATATCGGGCAGAAGGGGGCGCCATTTTTTTGCCGGCGCCATTTTTAACTAGACGCGAGTAAAGGTAGAGGGTGGCAATTGCAGTCAGAGGGTCGTGAGTACAATTAGGTAAGTGCAGGCAGAGGATGGTGGTGAGTGCAGGTAGAAACAGAGACCTAATCAGCAAACATTGTGCTATAGGATCTGCTCTATAAAAAGGATCACAGCTATGGTGGTCTGTTGAAGCATAATATTTCTACAACACTAAAGTGACTTTATAGACTTCCTGAAATGTGAAAATGTGCACAAAATTACAGTTTATGACACTACCCTTTCCTTTTTTTGTTTTTGAGAGTGGTTGCAAAATGTGACAGTGTGAAATTACATTTTACATGTGCTACTTGTGATTCTGAAGATTCCTTTTTTTACACTAACAGTATGCATGAACCTACCATGTAGCACCTAAGCTCTGAAAACTGTTTTGCAATGTTCGTACATGGTGTCCACTGGACATAATGGCAAATGTTCATGGTGTCCACTGGACATAATGGCAAATGTTCATGGTGTCCACTGGACATAATGGCAAATGTTCATATGTTAATTTTGGTCTGAAAGTCTGTATAGCTGTACAGAGATGTGTGTTGTGGTGTTTTTGGGGAATGGGTTTCTTCTTCATGTTATTACTTTTCACTTTATGCCAGACGGCCCTGAAAATGTGACCATCACAGGACCCTCACAAGTGACTGCTGGATCCAACATCTCACTGACTTGCATCGCGGATTCTGTCCCCCCACCCAACTACACCTGGAGGTTCAATGGAAAAATACTGACCCACTCTCCAAATCACACTCTCCATATTGAAAATGCCAGTGTGATAAATGAGGGAAATTATACCTGTGAAGCGACCAACTCAGTAACAAAGCATTCTGATGCCAGCTCCATCTACGTCACTGTGAAAGGTGAGACTTTGCAAACGTTCCAAGTGTGACTACATATAAATACCTCCGAGACAATTATATGCATTACAAAATGTCAGCAAACACTACTGAAGGAAGGTCTCTGCCTTTCCATCACCTTTTGCAGCTTCCTCCTGTTAAGCTTGGTGGTATATCCTCCACAGTCAGCACACAATGTGGATTCTGACGTGAAGAAGGTACACACGCTAGCACAAGGAACCAGGATATCCCCAGTTTAGTGGAGGAGAGGACTGACTCCAACAGGAGATGTGGCGCACAGAGCAGGCGTAGATCCGAACAGCCACAAACAATCCCTTCACTGTAGTGGCTCAGCGCAAGGTAGCGCTGAGCGCATAAACCAGAACTCAGAAGATCAGGACAGGTAACAGAATTAACGTTTGCTTAGTCACTGCTTAAGTGACAGCAAATGTCCAAGACAAGACAGACTGGAAATGAGGCAGCCAATGCGATTGCAGCGGTGGCGTGCCTCACAAAGACAGGACAGAATAGTCGGGAAAATAGAGTCAAAGAAGACAGATGTAATACACACAAATATACAATAGGTATGATTTCCTAGCGTATTACGATTACAGCTATCAATGAACTACAAACGACTAACTGACATATGTATATGTCGGCGATAAACCAATATATGACATAAGCAAGGAACACTGACTAAGAACTGGAGCAGGACTAGGAACAGGACTGAACTAGCTAAGATCGGGTGATCACGATACGCGCAACCTACCAAAACGTGCTGGAAACTAACTGACTGAACACAGGAAATAAACAGTTCGAGTACGTATATATCAGCGACACTGATGTATTAACGTAACACAAATACAAGGAAAATAACAAACGCGCTAGTATGCGTATATATTGGCGATGAACCAATATATGATGCAAGACTAGCAGAGTAACAATTGCTGATAACAAGAGCTGAACTGAAAGGATTCACTGACCCCTTCACAGGAGTCAGTGCAGTCCACACGAGATCTAGAAACGGAGGGGGCTCGGACAGAGTAACAGACTGAATCTGAGACCATGATAGCCCATGGAGCACTGCAGGAAGCAGTCCTTTATACTGAGGTCATCCAATGGGAGCAGACATGCAGATTCCCACACAGGTGAATGGTAATTAATCACAGGCTGACAGCAGGAAAGGGCAGACAATGATATGCAGCCTGCAAGAAAGGGATTGCAACTCCATTACAACAGACAATGTTTGTTTTCACAAAAGCATATTAACCTGTCATTAACTTCAGAGCGACTGCAGATGGAATCAACGCTCAGTGTAAGCGCACGCAAAACTATGCGAGCAAATGCATGCAAAGAAATCAAAAACTGCTGGTGTTCAGTAAAACTGCAGCCAGCAGTACATGCTGCAGAAGTGATCATAACACCTCCGCAGTCAAGTCAGCAACATCCGTAGTAAGTAAAGCTCTTTATTGATTAAAAAAGCAGTATGACAATCATCTGTCCAGCGACAGCATTGCTGTTTTAGTCACCAGACCTTTCACAAGCTGTATTAAATTAGTATCACACTGACAACATACAAAGTTCACCTTTATGTAGTGACTTCTGAGCTCAAGCACCAATCAGGTGCAAGATCCCCTAGCCAATCAAAAATCAGCAGTGGTCAAGAAAAGTGGGATGAAAACTGCAGCCCATAATAGGCAAATATTGTGATCCAATTATATCAAAGAGTCCAGCCCACATAATGTACCAACCGCTCACCCAGAGCAGGACGGACCTGTAACAAACTTATCTGGTGTGGTTTCTGGAGGCTGATTCCTGCGGTCAGCTGACACTTGCTGCAGGGATGTTGCTGATTGGTCTTATTTTCCTGGGGGCTTGGTCTGTGCTCTATTCCTGCTATATAAGCCTTGGTCATTCAGTTACTCGCTGTCCGTTATAGCTATCAGGTCACTGAGCGCTGGACCTTGCTTTGCTACTCAGTCTAGTTAAAGTTCTGCTGAGATAGATATATATGCAGTGTTTGCAATATATATCTATCCTTAGTTAGTATTGTATATTGTATTATTGTGATTGTTTTCTGTGTTTGACCCGGCAAGCCCTCCACTTTGATTAAAGTCTCATCCCTTTGTGCTACTGTCTTCTGATACTCGATATTGACCTCGGCTAGCCTAACGACCTTGTCTCTGCCTAATCCTTAACTGTACCGCAGCCATCTGACCTATGTGTTTGACTTCAGGTTGTATAATGTTTTTGCACTTGTCTTAGCCTACTGTACTTTAGCCATCTGATTTCCAGTGTATGATCCTAGCCTGTAATTGACCTTGCTCTGCCTCAGTCCCTGTGTACCGCATATATCTGACTTCACGTGTATCACCTCAGTTGACGATCTGACCTCGATTATTGTATATTCAGTGTACACTTCATAGCCTGCATCGGCCAGCGTTACAGGATCACAGTGGAAACTGCTCATCAAACATGTAGACATATGTAGACATCTTACCAGTCGTTACTGTAGTGCTAGCTGCAGCGCTGTCCCCACTCTCTGCGCTTCCTATGTGTAAAACGTCACAGTGAGGTACACAGCGTCATGTGACCAAGACATGTGTTACTAACGTCACCAGGGGGCGTTACTAATACGCTCCTTCTCACCATGGCAAGCTCAGCAAACACGGAGCCGGTTAATAAACCGGTATAATCACATATAAAGTGTAAACACAGAACACAATCAATGTGGTCTGAGAATCGCAGGATTCAGCTGTTAAATAAAACAATCCTTGTTTTATTTAACCACTTGCCGACCGCGCACTCATACCGCGCGTCGGCAAAGTGGCAGCTGCAGGACCAGCGACGCAGTATTGCGTCGCCAGCTGCAGGCTGATTAATCAGGAAGCAGCCGCTCGCGCAAGCGGCTGCTTCCTGTCAAATCACGGCGGGGGGCTCCGTGAATAGCCTGCGGGCCGCCGATGGCGGCTCGCAGACTAAATGTAAACACAAGCGGAAATAATCCGCTTTGTTTACATTGTACGGCGCTGCTGCGCAGCAGCGCCGTAAGGCAGATCGGCGATCCCCGGCCAATCAGCGGCCGGGGATCGCCGCCATGTGACAGGGGACGTCCTGTCACTGGCTGCACAGGACGGATAGCGTCCTGTGCAGCCCGGAACACCAGGGGGCCAGGTAGGAGAGGGAGGGGGGGGGGGGTTTCGCCGCGGAGGGGGGCTTTGAGGTGCCCCCCCCCCCGCAACACCGGCAGGCAGGAGCGATCAGACCCCCCCAGCACATCATCCCCATAGTGGGGGAAAAAGGGGGGCGATCTGATCGCTCTAGATGCACCCTGATCTGTGCTGGGGGCTGTAGAGCCCACCCAGCACAGATCACAAATAACAGCGCTGGTCCTTAAGGGGGGGTAAAGGGTGGGTCCTCAAGTGGTTAACAGCTGAATCCTGATTGGTTGCTCTGGGTAACAGCTTCACTCTGGCTTTTGTAAATGACGCTGTGTTCTCTTCTTCTAGAATCCGGGCCTAGAGTCACATCACTTGTTGTCATCATCAGCTGCGCTGCTCTGGGAATTATACTGGTCATTACTGCAGCTGTCCTGCTGTGTAAGAGATTCACATTTCCAATAAAGAAGAAGGAAGAGGAGACACGTATGTATCCTAAATGGAGCAACCTGTAACTGTGAGATTAATGCTAGTCATTGCCTCCTGCTTTCTGTAGTGACAAAGCAAAGTGAAGCAAAAGGGAAGGAGTCTGGGCAGTGTATCTGTGCCAAGCAATAAATATTTTAATTGGTTTTGGAAAAGTTATGTATAGTGAGTGATGAGCACAAATTTTGCATAATCGTAATTTTGCATTGTAATTCGCAATTATGATGCAAAATCGTAATGCAAAATTTTGGGTAAAATCTTAATTAACCGTAATCCATTTTGTTTGTAAACATAATCAGGAACCGTAATTTTGCGTAATGTTTGTGTGATTTCCTTCCGACTTTAGTGGTTAACATTAGTGTTGATCAAACAGTGTTCGCCACTGTTCAGGATTCAGGAAATGTTGTGGTGTTCGAGTTCGCGGCGAACACCATCCGAACACCTCAGTGTCCGTGATGGATGCTCGGCCATGCGGCTCGAACTTGTCCTTGGCCAAACTTTCTGCCAAACGCGCGTCTCGCGCTGTGATTGGCCGAGCGGGTCACGTGTTCGGGTGCATAAGTACCTGAACGTGCGTGATCGGCGCCATTTGTTTTGGGGTTTAGCTTTTGGTAGGTAGGGAGTTTAGCGTAGCGTACTGTCTGCCAGTGCCAGCCACAGGGCCCCAGCCTCCAGCGTCACCGCTGACAGCAGCACCCACAGAGCCTCACTGCTAGCCAGGCCAGCCACAGTGCCCCAGCCTCACGCTGACAGCAGCACCCACAGAGCCTCACTGCTAGCCAGGCCAGTGACAGGGCCCCAGCCTCACCGCTGACTGCAGCACCCACAGGGCCTCACTGCTAGCCAGGCCAGCCACAGTGCCCCAGCCTCACGCTGACAGCAGCACCCACAGAGCCTCACTGCTAGCCAGGCCAGCCACAGGGCCCCAGCCTCACCGCTGACTGCAGCACCCACAAGGCCTCACTGCCAGCCAGGCCAGCCACAGGGCTCCAGCCTCACCGCTGACAGCAGCTGCAGCACCGACAGGGCTGTTAAAAATCAACACGTATTTTCATTTTCAGTGACTTTTGTAGCATATTGTTTATTAAAAAGACAAAAATTACTTACGGTAATGTCTTTTCCAGAAGTCGGAAGGACAGCAACCCTGAGACTTGTCTCCATCCAAACTACACTGGACAGGAACTAGATAAAAAAGATTTGCATAATTGGTTAGGCAGGCAGAACATATATAAACCCCTCATGCTCTTACCCCCTCAGTTGGTAAAAAAAAGACTCCACACATAATGATGCTTCAAAATAAATTTTAATAGAAACAGCGGTGGGTAGTAAAGGGTGCTGTCCTTCCGACTTCTGGAAAAGACATTACCGTAAGTAATTTTTGTCTTTCCCAGAACGTCTCAGGACAACAACCCTGAGATGATATACAAGATAACCATTAGGGAGGGACTACAGCCTGTAACACTTTTCTGCCGAAACTTAAATCGGCACTAGATAAGACATCAAGCCTATAGTGTTTCACGAATGTGTTGTGACTTGACCAGGTGGCTGCCTTGCAGATTTGCTCAACCGATGCTCCTGCCCTCTCTGCCCATGAAGTTGATACTGCTCTGGTTGAGTGAGCTTTCACTTTAGCTGAAAGTTGCTTTCCTTGTTTGGTATAAGCGAGATTAATAGCCTGTTTTATCCATCTGGCTATAGTTGCTTTAGAAGCCTGTTTACCTCTGAACTTTCCTGCAAATAGCACCAAGAGGGCGTTCGAAAGTCTCCATGAACTGGTGCGTTGCATGTACTCCATAACACATCTTCTGACATCCAGATGATGCAGTCTTTCCTCCTTTTGGTTTGCTGGATTATTGCAAAAAGAGGGAAGGAATATCTCCTGCGATCTGTGGAATTTTGATACCACCTTAGGCAAAAAAGCTGGATCCAACTTCAGTGTGATTCTGTCATCTGATACAATACAGTAAGGCTCTAGGATGGATAATGCCTGTAGTTCTCCCACTCTTCTGGCTGATGTTATCGCCAAGAGAAATGCTGTCTTGAGTGACAAATGTTTATCTGAACTTTCTTCTAAAGGCTCAAACGGAGGATCACATAACCCTTGCAGTACTGTGTTTAAGTCCCAAGGCGGTACTCTATTCTGAACAGCAGGACGAAGTCTTTTCAAAGCTTTAAAAAATCTTATGACATATTCCTCTTCCGCCAGCCTTCTGTCCAGGAAGACACTCAAAGCTGACACCTGCACTTTCAGGGTACTGATGCTTAAACCCTTCTGAAATCCACTTTGAAGAAACTCCAAAACAGAATTTGATTGCGCCAGCTCTCTGGCGTTGGCGTCACACCAGGAACTATAAACTCTCCATGCCTTATAATAGATCTGACGTGTAACCTTTTTTCTGCTTTGTATAAGAGTCTCTGAAAGTTTGTTAGAGAAGCCTTTCCCCTTTAGTAATCGCCACTCAGGCTCCAGGCAGAAAGATGAAGGAGGTTCAAGTTGGGGTGAACTGCTGGCCCCTGGACTAATAGATCCGAGTGGTCTGGAAGGATTAGATGTTCTGAAGCTAACCTCTGCAACAGTGCAAACCACGGTCTCTTGGGCCAGTATGGGACCACTAGAATTCCCTGAGCTCTGTCTCGATAAATCTTGCTGATCACTTTCGATATCAAATGGATAGGGGGAAACATGTACATAGTCTGGTGACCCCAATTGATTGAGAATGCATCCAGGGCCCAGGGCTTGTCTTCGGGACACAGGGAGCAAAACAGACGGCACTTCGCATTGGTTCTCCTGGCGAACAGATCCACCTGAGGCACCTCCCACCGGTCTGTAAGTTGTTGAAACACTCGGTCGTTGAGGCTCCACTCGTCCTGTGAAAGCCTCTTTCTGCTCAGGAAATCCGCTAGGCAATTTAAGGTTCCTTTTAGATGAACAGCTTTCAAGGACTGCACATTCTGTTCCGCCCAATGTAGCATCCTTGATGATTGATGTAGCAGCGATCTGCTCCTTGTGCCTCCTTGATGATTTATGTAAGCAACCACAGTACTGTTGTCTGTGCGGATCGTGACATGTGCCTGTAGAATCTGAGTAATGAATACTTGTAGAGATTCCCAAACTGCCTGTAACTCTCTGCTGTTTGAGGACCGAAGACGAGATCTGTTCGACCACTGTCCCTGGGCTGTGTGAGAATCGAGGTGAGCTCCCCATCCCCAAGAACTCGCATCTGTTGTTATGACACACTGTGTGGGGAATTCCCAAAGATTCCCTTTCAGGCGATTTTGAGGCTCGATCCACCAGAGTAAGGATTGTTTTACGCTCCATGGGACTAAGAGTCTTTTGTCCAGAGAGGAGATGCGTTTGTCCCATTTGGATAGAATCCAGGACTGTAGAACTCTGGAGTGAAGCTGACCCCACTGTACTGCCGGGAAGGAAGATGTTATTGTCCCCAATAGTGCCATAGCCTTCCTCAGAGATATTAACTTCAGGTTCTGAAAAGAGAGAACAGACTTTAACAACATTGTTGATTTTCTACTAGGCAAAAAAAAAAGTCTTTTGCTGACTGTACAGATCTCAAACCCCAAAAATTCCATCTTTTGGCGGGGAGTTAGGGCTGACTTTTCCCAATTAATTAACCACCCCAGGGATTGAAGGAAGTTTATAGTGATATTCATTTGGTCATTCACAACATCCACTGAAGGGCCCCAAATAAGCAGGTCATCTAAATACAGGGGCGGCGCCAGGGGGGTGCAAGGGGGTGCTCGAGCACCCCCTAGAATTGTCCAAGCACCCCCAAAGCACCCCCTGGAGTGAACTGACTTCAGGCGTCTAAAAGACGCCAAGTCAGTTCACACAGCGGCAGCACGGAGCAGCAGGCAGGGCTACGGTAAGATGGCCGCCCGGAGCCCTGTTCTGCAGACTTCGAGTCTGCAGTGCATGGCTTCGGGCGGCCATTTTCCCGTAGCCCTGCTCTCTGCATGCAGGCAGGAAGTCTCGTCTTGACGTCGGGATGAAGAGGATCGTGGGCGCGCGGGCGCTGCGCGCCACAATGAGGTCGGGACTCGGGACAGGAGGTCGGGAAAGAAGGTCTTCTGGCTGTAGGTGAGTAAATGGGTTTTTCTTTTCTTTTTCAGGTGATGCTGATTGTGCATATTGGGGTCATATCTGCTACGGATTGTGCATATTGGGGTCTTATCTGCTACGGATTGTGCATATTGGGGTCATATCTGCTACGGATTGTGCATATTGGGGTCATATCTGCTGCGGATTGTGCATATTGGGGTCATATCTGCTACGGATTGTGCATATTTGGGTCATTTCTGCTACCGATTGTGCATATTGGGGTTATTTCTGCTACCGATTGTGCATATTGGGGTCATTTCTGCTACCGATTGTGCATATTGGGGTCATATCTGCTACCGATTGTGCATATTGGAGTCATATCTGCTACCGATTGTGCATATTGGGGTCATATCTGCTACCGATTGTGCATATTGGGGTCATATCTGCTACCGATTGTGCATATTGGGGTCATATCTGCTACCGATTGTGCATAATGGGGTCATATCTGATAACGATTGTGCATATTCGGGGCCATATCTGATAACGATTGTGCATATTGGGGCCATATCTGATAACGATTGTGCATATTGGGACCATATCTGCCACCGATTGTGCATATTGGGACCATATCTGCCACCGATTGTGCATATTGGGACCATATCTGCCACCGATTGTGCATATTGGGACCATATCTGCCACCGATTGTGCATATTGGGACCATATCTGCCACCGATTGTGCATATTGGGACCATATCTGCCACCGATTGTGCATATTGGGACCATATCTGCCACCGATTGTGCATATTGGGACCATATCTGCCACCGATTGTGCATATTGGGACCATATCTGCCACCGATTGTGCATATTGGGACCATATCTGCTACCGATTGTGCATATTGGGACCATATCTGCCACCGATTGTGCATATTGGGACCATATCTGCCACCGATTGTGCATATTGGGACCATATCTGCCACCGATTGTGCATATTGGGACCATATCTGCCACCGATTGTGCATATTGGGACCATATCTGCCACCGATTGTGCATATTGGGACCATATCTGCCACCGATTGTGCATATTGGGACCATATCTGCTACCGATTGTGCATATTGGGACCATATCTGCTACCGATTGTGCATATTGGGACCATATCTGCTACCGATTGTGCATATTGGGACCATATCTGCTACCGATTGTGCATATTGGGACCATATCTGCTACCGATTGTGCATATTGGGACCATATCTGCTACCGATTGTGCATATTGGGACCATATCTGCTACCGATTGTGCATATTGGGGTCATATCTGCTACCGATTGTGCATATTGGGGTCATATCTGATAACGATTGTGCATATTGGAGCCATATCTGCTACCGATTGTGCATATTGGAGCCATATCTGATAACGATTGTGCATATTGGGGTTATTGGACGTGTTTTTTGTTAAAATCTGCTCACATTACGTGTATTTTCTTGAGAAAACCTGCATAATTATGTGAATTTTCTGGGAAAAGGGTCACCAAAACTTGGGCCCTCTGTCTTTGCGACTTTTAAAGGGAACCCGAGGTGAGAATAATATTGAGGCTGCCATATTTATCTCCCTTTAAGCAATACCAGTTGCCTGGCTGCCGTGCTGGTCCTCTGCCTCTTATTCTTTCAACCATAGACCCTGAACAAGCATGCAGCAGGTCAGGGGTTTCTGACAATATTGTCAGAACTGACAAGATTAGCTGCATGGCTTGTTTCTGGTGTAATTCAGTTCACTACTACAGCCAAATAGATCAGCAGGGCTGCCAGGCAACTAGTATTGTTTAAAAGGAAATAAATATGGCAGCCACTATATCACTCTCACCCTGGGTTCACTTTAAATTACAGTTAGCCCCGCCCTCATCCGGTCATAACGATTGTGCATATTGGGGCCATATCTGATAACGATTGTGCATATTGGGACCATATCTGCCACCGATTGTGCATATTGGGACCATATCTGCCACCGATTGTGCATATTGGGACCATATCTGCCACCGATTGTGCATATTGGGACCATATCTGCCACCGATTGTGCATATTGGGACCATATCTGCCACCGATTGTGCATATTGGGACCATATCTGCCACCGATTGTGCATATTGGGACCATATCTGCCACCGATTGTGCATATTGGGACCATATCTGCCACCGATTGTGCATATTGGGACCATATCTGCCACCGATTGTGCATATTGGGACCATATCTGCCACCGATTGTGCATATTGGGACCATATCTGCTACCGATTGTGCATATTGGGACCATATCTGCCACCGATTGTGCATATTGGGACCATATCTGCCACCGATTGTGCATATTGGGACCATATCTGCCACCGATTGTGCATATTGGGACCATATCTGCCACCGATTGTGCATATTGGGACCATATCTGCCACCGATTGTGCATATTGGGACCATATCTGCTACCGATTGTGCATATTGGGACCATATCTGCTACCGATTGTGCATATTGGGACCATATCTGCTACCGATTGTGCATATTGGGACCATATCTGCTACCGATTGTGCATATTGGGACCATATCTGCTACCGATTGTGCATATTGGGACCATATCTGCTACCGATTGTGCATATTGGGACCATATCTGCTACCGATTGTGCATATTGGGGTCATATCTGCTACCGATTGTGCATATTGGGGTCATATCTGATAACGATTGTGCATATTGGAGCCATATCTGCTACCGATTGTGCATATTGGAGCCATATCTGATAACGATTGTGCATATTGGGGTTATTGGACGTGTTTTTTGTTAAAATCTGCTCACATTACGTGTATTTTCTTGAGAAAACCTGCACAATTATGTGAATTTTCTGGGAAAAGGGTCACCAAAACTTGGGCCCTCTGTCTTTGCGTTGCACTTTTAAAGGGAACCCGAGGTGAGAATAATATTGAGGCTGCCATATTTATCTCCCTTTAAGCAATACCAGTTGCCTGGCTGCCGTGCTGGTCCTCTGCCTCTTATTCTTTCAACCATAGACCCTGAACAAGCATGCAGCAGGTCAGGGGTTTCTGACAATATTGTCAGAACTGACAAGATTAGCTGCATGGCTTGTTTCTGGTGTAATTCAGTTCACTACTACAGCCAAATAGATCAGCAGGGCTGCCAGGCAACTAGTATTGTTTAAAAGGAAATAAATATGGCAGCCACTATATCACTCTCACCCTGGGTTCACTTTAAATTACAGTTAGCCCCGCCCTCATCCGGTCATAACGATTGTGCATATTGGGGCCATATCTGATAACGATTGTGCATATTGGGACCATATCTGCCACCGATTGTGCATATTGGGACCATATCTGCCACCGATTGTGCATATTGGGACCATATCTGCCACCGATTGTGCATATTGGGACCATATCTGCCACCGATTGTGCATATTGGGACCATATCTGCCACCGATTGTGCATATTGGGACCATATCTGCCACCGATTGTGCATATTGGGACCATATCTGCCACCGATTGTGCATATTGGGACCATATCTGCCACCGATTGTGCATATTGGGACCATATCTGCCACCGATTGTGCATATTGGGACCATATCTGCCACCGATTGTGCATATTGGGACCATATCTGCTACCGATTGTGCATATTGGGACCATATCTGCCACCGATTGTGCATATTGGGACCATATCTGCCACCGATTGTGCATATTGGGACCATATCTGCCACCGATTGTGCATATTGGGACCATATCTGCCACCGATTGTGCATATTGGGACCATATCTGCCACCGATTGTGCATATTGGGACCATATCTGCTACCGATTGTGCATATTGGGACCATATCTGCTACCGATTGTGCATATTGGGACCATATCTGCTACCGATTGTGCATATTGGGACCATATCTGCTACCGATTGTGCATATTGGGACCATATCTGCTACCGATTGTGCATATTGGGGTCATATCTGCTACCGATTGTGCATATTGGGGTCATATCTGATAACGATTGTGCATATTGGAGCCATATCTGCTACCGATTGTGCATATTGGAGCCATATCTGATAACGATTGTGCATATTGGGGTTATTGGACGTGTTTTTTGTTAAAATCTGCTCACATTACGTGTATTTTCTTGAGAAAACCTGCACAATTATGTGAATTTTCTGGGAAAAGGGTCACCAAAACTTGGGCCCTCTGTCTTTGCGTTGCACTTTTAAAGGGAACCCGAGGTGAGAATAATATTGAGGCTGCCATATTTATCTCCCTTTAAGCAATACCAGTTGCCTGGCTGCCGTGCTGGTCCTCTGCCTCTTATTCTTTCAACCATAGACCCTGAACAAGCATGCAGCAGGTCAGGGGTTTCTGACAATATTGTCAGAACTGACAAGATTAGCTGCATGGCTTGTTTCTGGTGTAATTCAGTTCACTACTACAGCCAAATAGATCAGCAGGGCTGCCAGGCAACTAGTATTGTTTAAAAGGAAATAAATATGGCAGCCACTATATCACTCTCACCCTGGGTTCACTTTAAATTACAGTTAGCCCCGCCCTCATCCGGTCATAACGATTGTGCATATTGGGGCCATATCTGATAACGATTGTGCATATTGGGACCATATCTGCCACCGATTGTGCATATTGGGACCATATCTGCCACCGATTGTGCATATTGGGACCATATCTGCCACCGATTGTGCATATTGGGACCATATCTGCCACCGATTGTGCATATTGGGACCATATCTGCCACCGATTGTGCATATTGGGACCATATCTGCCACCGATTGTGCATATTGGGACCATATCTGCCACCGATTGTGCATATTGGGACCATATCTGCCACCGATTGTGCATATTGGGACCATATCTGCCACCGATTGTGCATATTGGGACCATATCTGCCACCGATTGTGCATATTGGGACCATATCTGCTACCGATTGTGCATATTGGGACCATATCTGCCACCGATTGTGCATATTGGGACCATATCTGCCACCGATTGTGCATATTGGGACCATATCTGCCACCGATTGTGCATATTGGGACCATATCTGCCACCGATTGTGCATATTGGGACCATATCTGCCACCGATTGTGCATATTGGGACCATATCTGCTACCGATTGTGCATATTGGGACCATATCTGCTACCGATTGTGCATATTGGGACCATATCTGCTACCGATTGTGCATATTGGGACCATATCTGCTACCGATTGTGCATATTGGGACCATATCTGCTACCGATTGTGCATATTGGGGTCATATCTGCTACCGATTGTGCATATTGGGGTCATATCTGATAACGATTGTGCATATTGGAGCCATATCTGCTACCGATTGTGCATATTGGAGCCATATCTGATAACGATTGTGCATATTGGGGTTATTGGACGTGTTTTTTGTTAAAATCTGCTCACATTACGTGTATTTTCTTGAGAAAACCTGCACAATTATGTGAATTTTCTGGGAAAAGGGTCACCAAAACTTGGGCCCTCTGTCTTTGCGTTGCACTTTTAAAGGGAACCCGAGGTGAGAATAATATTGAGGCTGCCATATTTATCTCCCTTTAAGCAATACCAGTTGCCTGGCTGCCGTGCTGGTCCTCTGCCTCTTATTCTTTCAACCATAGACCCTGAACAAGCATGCAGCAGGTCAGGGGTTTCTGACAATATTGTCAGAACTGACAAGATTAGCTGCATGGCTTGTTTCTGGCGTAATTCAGTTCACTACTACAGCCAAATAGATCAGCAGGGCTGCCAGGCAACTAGTATTGTTTAAAAGGAAATAAATATGGCAGCCACTATATCACTCTCACCCTGGGTTCACTTTAAATTACAGTTAGCCCCGCCCTCATCCGGTCATAACGATTGTGCATATTGGGGCCATATCTGATAACGATTGTGCATATTGGGACCATATCTGCCACCGATTGTGCATATTGGGACCATATCTGCCACCGATTGTGCATATTGGGACCATATCTGCCACCGATTGTGCATATTGGGACCATATCTGCCACCGATTGTGCATATTGGGACCATATCTGCCACCGATTGTGCATATTGGGACCATATCTGCCACCGATTGTGCATATTGGGACCATATCTGCCACCGATTGTGCATATTGGGACCATATCTGCCACCGATTGTGCATATTGGGACCATATCTGCCACCGATTGTGCATATTGGGACCATATCTGCCACCGATTGTGCATATTGGGACCATATCTGCTACCGATTGTGCATATTGGGACCATATCTGCCACCGATTGTGCATATTGGGACCATATCTGCCACCGATTGTGCATATTGGGACCATATCTGCCACCGATTGTGCATATTGGGACCATATCTGCCACCGATTGTGCATATTGGGACCATATCTGCCACCGATTGTGCATATTGGGACCATATCTGCTACCGATTGTGCATATTGGGACCATATCTGCTACCGATTGTGCATATTGGGACCATATCTGCTACCGATTGTGCATATTGGGACCATATCTGCTACCGATTGTGCATATTGGGGTCATATCTGCTACCGATTGTGCATATTGGGGTCATATCTGATAACGATTGTGCATATTGGAGCCATATCTGCTACCGATTGTGCATATTGGAGCCATATCTGATAACGATTGTGCATATTGGGGTTATTGGACGTGTTTTTTGTTAAAATCTGCTCACATTACGTGTATTTTCTTGAGAAAACCTGCACAATTATGTGAATTTTCTGGGAAAAGGGTCACCAAAACTTGGGCCCTCTGTCTTTGCGTTGCACTTTTAAAGGGAACCCGAGGTGAGAATAATATTGAGGCTGCCATATTTATCTCCCTTTAAGCAATACCAGTTGCCTGGCTGCCGTGCTGGTCCTCTGCCTCTTATTCTTTCAACCATAGACCCTGAACAAGCATGCAGCAGGTCAGGGGTTTCTGACAATATTGTCAGAACTGACAAGATTAGCTGCATGGCTTGTTTCTGGTGTAATTCAGTTCACTACTACAGCCAAATAGATCAGCAGGGCTGCCAGGCAACTAGTATTGTTTAAAAGGAAATAAATATGGCAGCCACTATATCACTCTCACCCTGGGTTCACTTTAAATTACAGTTAGCCCCGCCCTCATCCGGTCATGACCACGCCCATTTTTCGCCGCGGCGCGCTTTGCGTGCCGCAGGTTGTAGCCACACCCACTGTTTGCCGTGGGCGCGCTTCGCGCGCCACAGGTCGTCAGCTCCCCCGGAAATTGGTCCAGCACCTGCATAGCACCCCCTAAAAAAATTTCCTGGAGCCGCCACTGTCTAAATATGACATGATCTGGATAGACTGAAGCCTAAGGCCTGCTAATACTTCCGCCATGACCTTAGTAAAAAGCCATGGAGCAGATGATAAACCAAAGGGTAAAGCAACAAACTGAAAGTGCCTTACCTCTCCCTGTAACACCACTGCGAACCTCAGGAACTGTTGAGATTCTAGATGAATGGGTAAGTGAAGATAGGCATCTTTGAGATCCAATGACGTCAAGTAGCAGGCTTCCTGTAGGAGGTTTACCACTGAACGGATGTTGTCCATCCGGAATTTTCTGTATCTCACTACTTTGTTCAGTCTTTTGAGGTTCAGAATGAATCTGTAACTTCCCTGAGGTTTCTTGATGAGGAATACAGGAGAGTAAAACCCTCGTCTCTCTTGACACCTTGGTACTTTCCTGATGACCCTCTTTTCCAGTAAGGACGACACTTCTAGTTGGAGAGCCTTGGCCTGAGCTGACGCACTTGGAGGGGGGGTGATAAAGAACTGGGATGGTGCTGGGGCTATAAACTCTATCTTGTATCCCTCTAAGATAATGTCCAATAGCCACCTGTTTTTGAAGACTGTGTGCCATTGTTCGTAATAGTGGGCTAGCCTGCCCCCCACTGGAATCCTGGCGTCATTGCTTTGGTTGTTGTCCGGAGGAAGCATAGGGGGGGTTATTTCTTGATCGCTGAGTTTTATTAGGGATCCACTTTCTTCTCTGGGAACCCTTAATCGTCTGTTCCGATTTGTCCGTGACACGAAAGGAACGATTAGGGCGGAAAGTTTTCCTCTTGTACGGAAAATTCTTTTTCCTGTCAGCCGATCTTTCTAATGTCTCCTCCAATTTGGATCCAAATAGCAAGTTTCCTTCACAAGGAATACTACATAATTTCGATTTAGATGATGTGTCTCCCTGCCAGGTCTTCACCCAGATTCCTCTCCTGGCTGAGTTAACCAAGGCGGTGGTCCTCGCTGTGAGTCTCACTGAGTCATCTGCTGCATCAGATAAGTAATTAGTTGCATGCAAAATTTTTGGGAAAAAATTCAATATTTCTTCTCTGGGGATTCCAGAGGCAATCTGGGATTGTACCTCTAACAACCATAACTTTAAAGACCTTGCTACTGCAGTGGAGGCGATTGACAGTTTAAAATTCAAGGATGCTGCCTCCCAGGCCCTTCTTAAGATATTATCCATTTTCTTATCGATTGGGTCTTTTAAACTCCCAAAATCTTCAAATTGAAGATCTGACCTTCTGGAAACTTTCGACAGGGATGGGTCTAACTTAGGTGCTGTCCCCCAACATTTCTGGTCTTCCGGACTATAAGGATATCTCTTATTTAATGCTTTTGGCCAAAAAGCTCTATTATCAGGATTATCCCATTCTTTTTTGATAAGCCCCTTAAGACTACTATGTACAGGTATAAAAGCAATCTGAGGGTCAGAAAGGGTTTCATACATCTGGTCGAGGGGAGATAGAGTTTTCCGTTCAATTGTAATACCCATAGCCTGGTGCATCGCTTCTAACAGCTCTTTCATAAAGTCAGTTGAAAAAGCAAACTTTTGATTCTTAACAGATTTATCTGTCGATTTTTCAGTCTCTGATGGAATATCCTCCAATGAGGAAATTTCCAACTCCCCCTCTGACATGTTTGACTCAGCTGAATCCTCCTCTCTCCTTTTCCTTTTCAAAGTAATATCCTCTACAGGGGCCGGCCCGGATGGACCCGGTCTTTCTGTAATAGGTGGGGGATCTGAAATAGGATCTGATTTAGAGGAAATCTCAGGCGCTTTAATTGTCTGCACCGCAGATGAGATCTCAGATCTTATCCAACCTTTAAGTTCTTTCATCATAGAGGGAGTTTCGTCTCTAACTATCTTCTTTGTACACTCCTGACACAACACCTTAGATGAGGATGATAAGGTATTGCCACAAACAGCACATTTCCTTGACTTATGTGATGATTTTGACTGAGGTAAAGATTTGTCAGGCTTTTCAGGCTTATCTATTTTATCAGCTTTCTCATGTCTTGATCCGGATCTGGATTCAGATCTAGAGTCTGATTTATCCGGTTTAGGCTGAAATACAAACAAAATACCAGCCATTAGCCTGAAGAAACGCCAAACAAACCTCTCTATCAGATATGAAGCAAATAACACATTGCACATACCAGAGAGGGAACGGAGCTTGACTCCACAGAGCCCTGGGAGGAAGATCCAGTGGCAGCCTCCATAGTCACCAACAACCATATGTGACTATAGCCGAGCTTTTAAATAGCTCACCAAATTTCGCCCGCCCCCCCCCTCATACAAGGACTGCCTACCTTGGCGAAAAAACAGCACCCAGAAGCGCTTGTACAGCTGCTGGTTTGCGGAGTCAGCCGCCTTCTCACTCCCTCCCTGCAGCCTCGCTTCAGTGGAGCGCACGCCGATGCCAGGAACTTCCTGCTTCCGGCGCTGGGTCACGTGCGGCGCCGGTCACGTGACTTGGGGGCGGGACTTTCTGAGCCTCCGATCCGCTTCCGCTTCCTCCGCTCAGACCATCCCAGGAAAGGCTGTGCGAGCAGCATGATCCCACGCACTCAAACTAGCGTGCGCAGCCCAGGGGATCATCCAAGCCGAGGCTCCTGCAATCTAGCATGGGTGGCCAGCCCTCCCCGACATCTAGCGTCCTGTGGACAGGAAGACAACTGAGGGGGTAAGAGCATGAGGGGTTTATATATGTTCTGCCTGCCTAACCAATTATGCAAATCTTTTTTATCTAGTTCCTGTCCAGTGTAGTTTGGATGGAGACAAGTCTCAGGGTTGCTGTCCTGAGACGTTCTGGGAAAAACACTTTCAGTGCCGCCAAGTGGGATCACTTGCGTACCACCAATCCACACGTATTTTCAGTGACTTTTGCTGCATATTGTTTATTAAAAAAAGCACCTTAAGTGCCGCCAAGTGGGATCACTTGCGTACCACCAATCCACACGTATATTCTGTGACTTTTGCTGCATATTGTTTATTAAAAAAAACACTTTCAGTGCCGCCAAGTGGGATCACTTGCGTACCACCAATCCACACGTATATTCTGTGACTTTTGCTGCATATTGTTTATTAAAAAAAACACTTTCAGTGCCGCCAAGTGGGATCACTTGCGTACCACCAATCCACACGTATATTCTGTGACTTTTGCTGCATATTGTTTATTAAAAAAAACAATTTCAGTGCCGCCAAGTGGGATCACTTGCGTACCACCAATCCACACGTATTTTCAGTGACTTTTGCTGCATATTGTTTATTAAAAAAAGCACCTTAAGTGCCGCCAAGTGGGATCACTTGCGTACCACCAATCCACACGTATATTCTGTGACTTTTGCTGCATATTGTTTATTAAAAAAAACACTTTCAGTGCCGCCAAGTGGGATCACTTGCGTACCACCAATCCACACGTATATTCAGTAACTTTTGCTGCGTATTGTTTATTAAAAAAACACTTTCAGTGCCGCCAAGTGGGATCACTTGCGTACCACCAATCCACACGTATGTTCTGTGACTTTTGCTGCATATTGTTTATTAAAAAAAACACTTTCAGTGCTGCCAAGTGGGATCACTTGCGTACCACCAATCCACACGTATATTCAGTAACTTTTGCTGCGTATTGTTTATTAAAAAACACTTTCAGTGCTGCCGCAAGTGGGATCACTTGCGTACCACCAATCCACACGTATTTTCTGTGACTTTTGCTGCATATTGTTTAATAAAAAAATATTTAATCTTTGTGACAAGTAACGACTATGTAACGACTACTATGAAGAAATCCCGTGAAAAGGAGGGGCAGGGGAAGAGGTGTTTCCCCTGATGGTTCACGTACAGGCAGTGGTGGTGCACCTAAGAAAACCCCCTCAATGCCGCTCATCTGCCCCAGTCAAAAAACAATCCCCACTAATCCACAAGAACGGGAAGATTTAATGAATTGGTTGACCTCTCAAGTGTCCAGCAGCGGGTTAAGCACCAGACCATCCTTGTCAGGCACAATGTCCTCTGCCAGTTATATGGAGCTAGTGGGCACAAAGGTGACACAACCAGCAGCTACAACATGCACACAACAACCGAATACAGAGTCTGAATAATTCTTGTGCGACACAGTGGGCTATTCGGAGGGGCTATTCGCACCCGCACAAACTGCCATCTGTGAAAGGTCAATGGAACAGCCACAAATCTTGTGCCTGGATTCACAGGCAGTGGATGATGAAAATGCACCAATCACTGAAAGCAAAGCGAGGACGAAGACACCCAAATCCCGGAGCAATGTGCGCAGGAATTGGAATGGCAGGAGGGCTGCACAGAACATGAAGAACAGATGGGATTGAGGTGCGCAGAGGTTGTTCTGATGAGCTCTACTCCACCGCACACATATGAGCCCACCATGAGTTACTCACAGACGTTGCTGTGAGCAGCACTCCCAACAACAGCAACAGCCAACGCCCCACGCAAGTTATAACATCCACTCCAGCAGCCAGTGATCAGCAGCAGCCCTCACCGGACGAGAGCATTGTGTCCCTCGGTCCGGTGCCAGGGCGATTATTGAGGGCTGCCGTTGAGGAGATGATGGGGCCTGATGTGGAGGAGGAGGTTGGGCTCAGTCCAGCATCCCAAGTTAATGTTGAGGACGATGAGGGGTCTGTGTCTGGGGATGTTGGGGTGGCAGAGGTGGTGGGGGGGGGTCAGGAGAAGAGTTCTATGATGATGATGATGATCGGGACGATCTGTATGTTCCTCAGACCCCGAAAAACATGTTGTATCGTGTGTTTAGGTACTAAAATCTGCGTTCCCACTGCCCCGATCCACGGAAGCATATAATTTTTGGGCAGCACTATCAAACTGTGGTACTATCAGTGAGTTGCCATGGTCCTTCTGTGCTGCCGCACTGACCGTCCACTTTGTCCTCCTGACTCAGTCGCTGCTAAAGTCTGCCTTCACGGACGGCAGGGCCGGGCCGAGGCATAGGCTGGAGAGGCTACAGCCTCAGGGCGCAGTGTAGGAGGGAGCGCACAATTCATTCAGCTGTCATTCCTAATTGTGTTTGAAGCAGAAAGAAATAAGAAAAGAAGATACATGAAAGTGACTACAAGCCAGATAACTAGAGATTAAGGTGTTGGGGGCCCTGGGGTGCCTCTTAGTCTAATAGCAATCAGTGTGTGACGGCTTGGGTGGAGGGATGGAGGGGCGCACTTTCGTGTCTCAGCCTTGGGTGCTGGAGGACCTTGTCCCGGCTCTGACGGACGGTCAGTTCGTGCAGTTCCACCTCCATCACCGCTCGCCTGCAGAGGATGGTCAAGGACTACATGTCACATGGCGTAGCCGTGTTCAACGATCCATCAGTCCCTTTTAACTATTGGGTCTCTAAGCTAGACACCTGGCACGAACTGGCATTGTACGCAATAGAAGTTCTGGCTTGCCCTGCAGCCAGCGTTATCTCAGGAACGCTGTTTCAGTGCTGCTGGAGGCATCGTTACAGATTGGCGTATCCGCCTCTCCACAGAAAATGCAGACCGTCTGACACAAATTAAAATGAATAAATCGTGGATTGGAAATGACTTTGCAACACCCCACGACCCAGCACCATGAACATCTGTGCTGGGTTAGCGTTGCCGCTCTCTTTTTAAGGAATATCTCATTCTATTATATTTATCACTGCATGGTGACAAAATGCTTTGCTGTACGCATGCATGTTGTTGCCATGCCAGGCCTGGGTTGTGTTACAAAGCGTAGCCCTGCTCTCCTGTAGTACCTCCTCTTCCATCCTGTGTGCTGGGTTAGCGTTGCCGCTCTCTTTTTAAGGAATATCTCATTCTATCATATTTATCACTGCATGGCGACAAAATGCTTTGCTGAACGCATTCATTTTGTTGCCATGCCAGGCCTGGGTTGTGTCACAAAGCGTCGCTTGCTCTCCTATAGTACCTCCTCTTGCATCATGTGTGCATGGTTAGCGTTGCCGCTCTCTTTTTAAGGAATATCTCATTCTATTATATTTATCACTGCATGGCGACAAAATGCTTTGCTTTACGCATTCATTTTGTTGCCATGCCAGGCCTGGGTTGTGTCACAAAGCGTGGCCTTGCTCTCCTGTAGTACCTCCTCTTCCATCCTGTTTGCTGGCTTAGCCAGCACACAGGATGGCAGAGCGGGCACAGGAGAGCAAGGCCACGCTTTGAGACACAAACCAGGCCTGGCATGAGGACAAATTGCATGCTTAAAGCAATGCACTTTGTCGCCATGCTTTGAAAAATATAATAACATTAAAATATACCTGAAAATGGCACCGGCAACGCTAAGCCAGCCTGGCTTAGCGTTGCCGGTGCCATTTTCAGGAATATTTCAATTTTATTATATTTTTCAATGCATGGCGACAAAGTGCATTGCTTTCAGTATCCAATTTGGCCTCACGCAAGGTCTGGGTTGTGTTCAAAGCGTGGCCTTCTCCTCCTGCACCTCCTCTTCCATCCTGTGTGCTGCGGGGTTAGCGTTGCCGGTCCCATTGGTAGTACTACGACAGCTTTTCAGGATTAGGGTTAGGATTATCAGGACAGGGTTAGGGTTGTAGTACTACGACAGCTTTCCAGGATCTCATTTGCCCCCCCCCCCCCCCACACACACACACACACACTATTACCAAGCCATTTTGCAGAAGTTTCCCTCATTTGTTATGGTTTTTCTGGCCTGCAAAGCAGAAATATTTGGGTCCCCATTGACTTGCAATGGGTTCGGAATTCGGCCCGAACATGCCGAATATCGGGACGACGTTCGGCCGAACTGACTCGAACCCGAACATTTAGGTGTTCGATCAACACTAGTTAAAATGCTATCATCCCCAATACTGCTCAATATATTAAGGGGAAAAGTGAGAACAAGGCAAAAAAAAATAATTTTTCAAAAAGACCTTGTTGTTTTTGAGAAAATTGATTTTAAAATTGCAAAGGAAAAATGTTTTTTAAACGGTCATTTTCCTGAGTTTAAACACCATTTTCCTTTGCATTTTTTTTCACCTTGTTCCCACCCTTCTCCTTAAAGGGACACTACAGCGAAAAAACTGTAAAATGTAAAATATGTGCAAATATATACAAATAAGAAGTACATTTTTTCCAGAGTAAAATGAGGCATACATTACTTTTCTCCTATAATGCTCTCACTTACAATAGGCAATATAAATCTGACAGAAGTGGCAGGTTTTTCCTTATTTCTTTTTAAACAATACCAGTTGCCTGGCAGCCCTGCTGGTCTATTTGGCTGCAGTAGTGTGAATCACACCAGAAACAAGTGTGCACATAATCTTGTCAGATCTGACAATAATGTCAGAAACACCTGATTTGCTGCATGCTTGTTCAGGGCCTATGGCTAAAAATATTAGAGGCAGAGGATCAGCGGGATAGCCAGGCAACTGGTATTGCTTAAAAGGAAATAAATATGGCAGCCTCCATATACCTCTCACTACAGTTGTCCTTTAACCACCTAAGTTGGCATGAAATTATGGAAACATTACGTAAAATTATGAATCAGTGAATGTCCAAATGGTAATTACGTATGACCATATTTGCGAAAATTTACACAAAATTTTGCATAACCATAATTAGCAGATTACGATTGTCACTAGCTATGTACTTCGTTTACCATCTTTTTCATGGTTTATAATGATATACATGATACATTACTAACTAACATCATTACGATAAGATTATAAAAATTAAAATACATGTGTCTATATGCATATGGCCTCAATTCACGAAGTTTATCAAACACTTTATCAAAAGTTTGATAATTTACCTCATGGGTAAAATCTAATTTTGAATTCACTAAGGTGTTATAAATGTATTGAACGTTTTATCGATAAAACATTCGATAAATATATAACACCTTATTGAATTCAAAATTAGATATTACCCATGAGGTAAATTATCAAACGTTTTATAAAGTGTTTGATAAAGCTTAGTGAATTGAGGCCATAGGCTGTACCTTTGTCACAGAGTAAAATGCACAATAAATTACTTTTGTCCTTTGTCGCTGTCACTTATGGTAGGGCTTCAAATCAATAAGCGTTACCATATAAGGAAAATCAGAAAACAGCTGATTTTACCAAACATTTTGTCAGCTGTCAACACACTAAGGTTGTTACCGCATGGAAAACCGAAACTACCAACAGGTGAGGTAAATTACCGTCTTATAAGATAAATACCTCAATAAATGTTAATTTACAAAGAATAGAGCATGCAGTAAAACAAGTGAGATTTCTTTGTAGCAAACAGAGGCGCCCCACAAGGATATACACAAAATCCTCTTCCTTTCTCTTTCTACAGCAACAACCTCTGCAGCCGTGTTAAGGGTAGGACCCTTTCTCCTCCACAGAAACAGTGATACTTTCAGTCACAGCGCCAGGGATTTACGTTGCAAGGAAACTCCAATCCACCTCCAGAGGCCCCTCCTATGCTATGGGTGCTGTGTGAGATACTCTCAGCCACCCAGTAAAACAAAAAGGAGAAGGTGCTCTCAGTGGATAAATGTCAGGCAAAGATTTATTGGAAGTGATAAATAAAAACAGTAAAACTCACATCATGAGGGTCCTACACCAATTAGGACCCTCTACGGTTAGATCGCTTCCCACCCTGTGGTACTCAGCAACAAATGCGATCAGAGATGCATAGCCCGCTCTCGTCTTGTCTACATGGTGGAACGCATTACGCGTTCCAATTGCGTCTCCGTTCTAATGCGCACCATCGTTATGTGGTCGCATGGTGGAACGCATTACGCGTTCCAGCCGCGTCACAGGAACCAGTATGGCCGCCGACCGGAAGTAATTGGCTTCCGGGTCGGCGCTCGGTGCGGGGACATGGAACTCCTTTGGAAAGAGTTAATGACCTAATTCTTTTAGTGTATATAAATATTGTACAGCCCGCCCGCTCTCGTATCCCCTGATGACGGCGGGAGGCCGAAACTAGTCAGGGACGAGAGCGGGCTATGCATCTCTGATCGCATTTGTTGCTGAGTACCACAGGGTGGGAAGCGATCAAACCGTAGAGGGTCCTAATTGGTGTAGGACCCTCATGATGTGAGTTTTACTGTTTTTATTTATCACTTCCAATAAATCTTTGCCTGACATTTATCCACTGAGAGCACCTTCTCCTTTTTGTTTTACTGGGTGGCTGAGAGTATCTCACACAGCACCCATAGCATAGGAGGGGCCTCTGGAGGTGGATTGGAGTTTCCTTGCAACGTAAATCCCTGGCGCTGTGACTGAAAGTATCAAAACAAGTGAGATGTTCGCTACAGGTAAAACCGTTGGTCAAAAGTAAACTTATTTCAGTAATTCAACTTAAAAGGTGAAACTAACATATGTAATAGACTCATTACATGCACAGTGCAATATTTTAAGACTTTATTTCTTAAATGTTTGATGATTATGGCTTACAGCTTATGAGAACCCCCAAATCTTAGACCATTAGAATATTGTGAAAATAATATACTAGGCTCAAAGGGCTCTATTCACAAAACTTCTCATAAATGACTTATTTATCATCTAATTGGTAAAAACAACCTTTCAGCACTTTTACAAGCAAAATAATCAAAGCCAGTTGTTCCTGATTAACGTCATTTCAATATTACTTTTCTTACCTTAATTTTATTATATTTTTGCTTTTTGGGACCTTAAAAATGTAACATTGATAAGATGAAAACAGAGGAAAACAGGTGAAAAAGATTTGTGAATCATGCCGAAAGTGTCAGACTCTAATCAGCTAATTTATTCAAAACACCTGCAAAGGTTCTTATGTCATATATTAATTTCACCTTTTAAGTTGAATTACTGAAATAAATAGATTTTTGCATGATATTCTAATTTTTGGAGTTTCACCTGTATTTTATCTCCAGCCTGGAGCTGTTGGTGACTAAAGGTCCCATGGGAAGAAAATATCGGTTAAAATGCCCAGCGAATGACTCTTCTTTCCAGGGGCGGCTCCAGGAATTTTTTACTAAGGGGGTTAGGAAAGTGCTGGGTCCACTGGAGAGGTAGCTAGGCAGATAGGTACCTGCGGCAGCATTCTACAGCGAAAAATAGGTGTGTGTTCACATAGCCAAATTAGAGATGAAAGTTCAGAACTGGTGAGTCTTGTGCTGCTATTAACGCTTCCACTCTGCAGTTGGAGGGTGGGAGGGAGAGCAGCAGAGGCACTTCAGGGGCCCAGCAAGCCACTTCTCACATATGTGGGGGTGCTTTGCCGGTGCTAAGGAGCAGCTTGGGGGTGCTATGACACTGGCAAGGCTCCCCACACACACACACACACACACACTAGAGCCACCCCTGCTTCTTACCAACATCGTCTGAAAATCTGTTGCACAAATGACGGCAAGATTGAATGATAAGAACAAGTCACTATGGTGATCAGGCATTAAATGACCGACTTTGCAAATAATCGATCATAGTCAGCAGTGTGTACCAATCTTTAAATGATGTGTCTAAAGTCTACAGCACTTCCCCTTGCATTCTTCATCGTTCATTAATCCTATGGTTGGCATTCTTCTCATTCTTCCTATGGTCTTCTTGGACTTGCACTTTACTTGCTCCTATAATAAAATAGAATGCTATCTGTATCACATCTTTTATCCATTCTCCCTGCACTGCCATTATCCATCAAATACTGAATGAAATGCCAGATGAAATACCGCATGAGGTAAGAATCTTAGTACATTTTCATGCAATTTTTCTGTAAATTACCGAACTGTTAACACATGTGAAAATCTTAGTAAATACTAAATAATTTTACAGCATGAGGTAAATTGCTGAACATGAAATTTTTACCATATACTGTAGGTGTTAGTGAACTGAAAAAAACTTGGATCTGACAGTTTATAGACTGGTCCATCTCCTCACTGGGAATCACAGGGTTTTCTTTATTCTTAAAGGATACATGAGCGAAAAACAATAAATGCTGATCTACTTACCTGGGGCTTCCTCCAGCCCCTTGAAGTCTCTATGTCCCTCATCGCAGCTCCGCTGGCAGCCAATCTTCTACGCTCCCCTCCGTAGTAGACGTCAACTGTGGTCTGGTGGTTTCTGCACATGCGTGAGTGTGCGCACGTGCCACTGGGGGCCACGATCACATGGCTGGAAGCATTCTGGTCAGGCGCAGTACTACAGCACCTGCACAGAGCGCTAGGGGCAACATGAGCGCACCCGCGAGCGGCACAGGACAGTACTGGACCGGACCGGAAATGTGCAGATGTATGTGTGAACCAGACTTTACTGAGTGGCAGTTGCTCAGTCCAAGGGCCAAAATATCTCTATAGTCCATATACTACAGCACAGACCCAGACCCTTTCCTCCTCCCCTCTCCATAGCACAGGGTGGTGCACAAAACACCAGTCTGGCTGCCTGTCACGTGCGCCACTATACAGGCATACTCACCAGCTTAATGAAGCCTGCTTCACCTGACTCTGCAGCCGTATGAGAGCATTAACCATATGACAGCAGATGCAGGTGGAACAGGCTTCATTAAGCCAAAGACCAAACAGAGCCAGAAGAGTGAGAGGTCACCATGTGGGGCATGTAACAGGCAGCCAGGCCGGTCTTTTGTGCACCACCCCATACAAAAGATACTCTTCTTCCCATTCCTTCTTTATAGTGCATGCTCCTCTCCTCTCTCCACTCCATAGTACAGTACATACTCCTCTCCTCTCTCCGCTCCATAGTACAGTACATACTCCTCTCCTCTCTCCGCTCCATAGTACAGTACATACTCCTCTCCTCTCTCCGCTCCATAGTATAGTGCATACTCCTCTCCTCTCTCCGCTCCATAGTACAGTACATACTCCTCTCCTCTCTCCGCTCCATAGTACAGTACATACTCCTCTCCTCTCTCCACTCCATAGTACAGTGCATACTCCTCTCCTCTCTCCACTCCATAGTACAGTGCATACTCCTCTCCTCTCTCCGCTCCATAGTACAGTGCATGCTCCTCTCCTCTCTCCACTCCATAGTACAGTGCATACTCCTCTCCTCTCTCCACTCCATAGTACAGTGCATGCTCCTCTCCTCTCTCCACTCCATAGTACAGTGCATACTCCTCTCCTCTCTCCACTCCATAGTACAGTGCATACTCCTCTCCTCTCTCCACTCCATAGTACAGTACATACTCCTCTCCTCTCTCCGCTCCATAGTACAGTGCATACTCCTCTCCTCTCTCCACTCCATAGTACAGTGCATGCTCCTCTCCTCTCTCCACTCCATAGTACAGTGCATACTCCTCTCCTCTCTCCACTCCATAGTACAGTGCATGCTCCTCTCCTCTCTCCACTCCATAGTACAGTGCATGCTCCTCTCCTCTCTCCGCTCCATAGTACAGTGCATACTCCTCTCCTCTCTCCGCTCCATAGTACAGTGCATACTCCTCTCCTCTCTCCACTCCATAGTACAGTGCATGCTCCTCTCCTCTCTCCACTCCATAGTACAGTGCATGCTCCTCTCCTCTCTCCGCTCCATAGTACAGTGCATACTCCTCTCCTCTCTCCACTCCATAGTACAGTGCATGCTCCTCTCCTCTCTCCACTCCATAGTACAGTGCATGCTCCTCTCCTCTCTCCGCTCCATAGTACAGTGCATACTCCTCTCCTCTCTCCGCTCCATAGTACAGTGCATACTCCTCTCCTCTCTCCACTCCATAGTACAGTGCATGCTCCTCTCCTCTCTCCACTCCATAGTACAGTGCATACTCCTCTCCTCTCTCCACTCCATAGTACAGTGCATGCTCCTCTCCTCTCTCCACTCCATAGTACAGTGCATGCTCCTCTCCTCTCTCCGCTCCATAGTACAGTGCATACTCCTCTCCTCTCTCCGCTCCATAGTACAGTGCATACTCCTCTCCTCTCTCCGCTCCATAGTACAGTGCATACTCCTCTCCTCTCTCCGCTCCATAGTACAGTGCATACTCCTCTCCTCTCTCCACTCCATAGTACAGTGCATACTCCTCTCCTCTCTCCACTCCATAGTACAGTGCATACTCCTCTCCTCTCTCCACTCCATAGTACAGTGCATACTCCTCTCCTCTCTCCACTCCATAGTACAGTGCATGCTCCTCTCCTCTCTCCACTCCATAGTACAGTGCATACTCCTCTCCTCTCTCCACTCCATAGTACAGTGCATACTCCTCTCCTCTCTCCACTCCATAGTACAGTGCATGCTCCCTTTTTTCTCTGCTCTCTGTAGTACAGTGCATACTCCTCTCTCCGCTCCATAGTACAGTGCATGCTCCTCTCCTCTCTCCGCTCCATAGTACAGTGCATACTCCTCTCCTCTCTCCACTCCATAGTACAGTGCATACTCCTCTCCTCTCTCCGCTCCATAGTACAGTGCATACTCCTCTCCTCTCTCCACTCCATAGTACAGTGCATGCTCCTCTCCTCTCTCCACTCCATAGTACAGTGCATACTCCTCTCCTCTCTCCACTCCATAGTACAGTGCATACTCCTCTCCTCTCTCCACTCCATAGTACAGTGCATACTCCTCTCCTCTCTCCACTCCATAGTACAGTGCATGCTCCTCTTTTCTCTGCTCTCTGTAGTACAGTGCATACTCCTCTCTCCGCTCCATAGTACAGTGCATACTCCTCTCCTCTCTCCGCTCCATAGTACAGTGCATACTCCTCTCCTCTCTCCGCTCCATAGTACAGGACATACTCCTCTCCTCTCTCCACTCCATAGTACAGTGCATACTCCTCTCCTCTCTCCGCTCCATAGTACAGTGCATACTCCTCTCCTCTCTCCGCTCCATAGTACAGTGCATGCTCCTCTCCTCTCTCCGCTCCATAGTACAGTGCATGCTCCTCTCCTCTCTCCGCTCCATAGTACAGGACATACTCCTCTCCTCTCTCCACTCCATAGTACAGTGCATGCTCCTCTTTTCTCTGCTCTCTGTAGTACAGTACATGCTCTTCTCACCCTCCCTCTTTAAAGCATGCCTCCCAACCATCCCATTTTCTCCAGGACCATCCCGGGTTATAGGGCACGGTCTTGTTGTCTTGTTTCCTGCAACGTCCCCACTTGTGTCCTAGCAGAAGATTTATTGCAGAGCAGTGGCAGAAGAAGAATCACAGCCACACACCAAGCCTGCAGTTATGTCCACTCGAGTGACGCGGATAAAATTTAAATCACGCTGCATCACTCGGGCTGTCGTCACTTGGGGTGTGGTTAATAGAAGTGATGCTGAATCTGAGGAGAGCGGAGACTAACTTACCAAGCCTCACTCCCTGCACTGATCTCTGCATTAGAGGGAGGGAGGGAGAACCGCTAGACACAAGGGATTACTGTATGGGGGGAACCACTAAACACAAAGGATTAATGTACGGCAGGGGACCACTGAACCAACTGACACCAGGGATTACTGTATGGGGGGGGGGGGGGGGCACTGAACACAAGGGATTACTGTACGGGAGGGGACCACTGAGCCAATGGACACCAGGGATTACTGTGTGGGGGGACAACTGAACCAGTAGACACCAAGGATGAGTGTAATGGGGGGCACTTGACCAGTGCTGGGCCGAAATTACGCATTAGCGTAATTACGCATCGTAATTCACTACAAATGCACCGTAAGCGTTACGTGTAAGGTTACGGTATTACGCGTAATTAATTACGCGTAGACCGTAGGTTACGTTGTTACGCGTAACAAATTACGCGTAAGACAGTAAACTCCCATTGAAATTACACAGTCTGCCGTAAACGCGTAATATTACGCTCCCGTATAATATAAAAAAGCCGCCGACTTTAAGGGTTAATAGCAAAGCTCCCTTAAGTGCTAAGAGCCTCAAATTTGGAGAAAATATTAAGGAGATCAGGAGGAATAAGAGGGAAATTTTTTTTTTCAAAAAGACCTTATAGTTTTTGAGAAAATCGATGTTAAAGTTTCAAAGGAAAAATATATACATTTAAAAACCCGCCGACTTTAACGGTTAATAGCAAAGCCTGCTTAAAATTTAGGAACACCAAATTCACAGGGTATATTAAGGGGATCAGTGGGAATAAGAGAAAATTTTTTTTTTTCAAAAAGACCTTATAGTTTTTGAGAAAATCGATTTTTAAGTTTCAAGGGCAAAAATGTCTTTTAAATGCGGAAAATGTCAGTTTTTTTTGCACAGGTAACAATAGTGTTTTATTTTCATAGATTCCCCCAAGTGGGAAGAGTTTTACTTACTTCGTTCTGAGTGTGGGAAGTATTAAAAAAAAATGACGTGGGGTCCCCCCTCCCAGACCTCTTTAACCCCTTGTCCCCCATGCAGACTGGGATAGCCAGAATGCGGAGCACCGGCCGCGTGGGGCTCCGCACCCTGACTATACCAGCCCGCATGGTCCATGGATTGGGGGGTCTCGGAAGGGGAGGGGCAGCCAAGCTTTCCCCTCCCCCTCCGAGCCCTTGTCCAATCCAAGGACAAGGGGCTCTTCTCCACCTCCGATGGGCGGTGGAGGTGGAGGCCGCGATTTCCTGGGGGGGGGTTCATGGTGGCATCTGGGAGTCCCCTTTAAAAAGGGGTCCCCCAGATGCCCACCCCCCCTCCCAGGAGACATGAGCATAGAGGTACTTGTACCCCTTACCCATTTCCTTTAAGAGTTAAAAGTAAATAAACACACAAACACATAGAAAAAGTATTTTAATTGAACAAAAAACATAACCACGAAAAAAGTCCTTTAATATTCTTAATTAACCATTAATACTTACCTGTCCCTTTAAAAGCCAGTTCCCACGCAATATCCTCGGAAATATACTAATCAGTTACAATGTAACAAAGTTGTTACAATGTAACAACTTTGTTACTTTGTAACACCACCGCACCCGACATCACTCGCCGCCGCCGCTGCATACCCGTCTGCGCTGCACGGACCCGACAGAGCTCTGAGCTATATAGCTCAGAGCTCTCGAAAGCATCTTTGTATTTGGGCTCCAAGGAGCCCCATTGGTCCTTAGCAGACCAATGGGGTTCCTTCTGATTTGAAGGAACCCCATTGGTCTGCTAAGGACCAATGGGGCTCCTTGGAGCCCAAATACAAAGATGCTTTCGAGAGCTCTGAGCTATATAGCTCAGAGCTCTGTCGGGTGAAGGACGCTAAGTCCCAGCCGGCTCCGCTGCCCTCCCCGCCTCTCCCACATGTCACCTATATACATGCTGGCACCCATGGGTGCCAGCATGTATATGGGTGACAGGTGTGGGCGGAGTGGACGGCGGGAGCCGGCGGGGACTTAGCGTGTATGCGGCGGCCGGCGGGTGAGCGGCGAGTGACGTCGGGTGCGGTGGTGTTACAAAGTAACAAAGTTGTTACATTGTAACAACTTTGTTACATTGTAACTGATTAGTATATTTCCGAGGATATTGCGTGGGAACTGGCTTTTAAAGGGACAGGTAAGTATTAATGGTTAATTAAGAATATTAAAGGACTTTTTTCGTGGTTATGTTTTTTGTTCAATTAAAATACTTTTTCTATGTGTTTGTGTGTTTATTTACTTTTAACTCTTAAAGGAAATGGGTAAGGGGTACAAGTACCTCTATACTTATTTCTCCTGGGAGGGGGGGTGGGCATCTGGGGGACCCCTTTTTAAAGGGGACTCCCAGATGCCACCATGAACCCCCCCCCCCCCCAGGAAATCGCGGCCTCCACCTCCACCGCCCATCGGAGGTGGAGAAGAGCCCCTTGTCCTTGGATTGGACAAGGGCTCGGAGGGGGAGGGGAAAGCTTGGCTGCCCCTCCCCTTCCGAGACCCCCCAATCCATGGACCATGCGGGCTGGTATAGTCAGAGTGCGGAGCCCCACGCGGCCGGTGCTCCGCATTCTGGCTATCCCAGTCTGCATGGGGGACAAGGGGTTAAAGAGGTCTGGGAGGGGGGACCCCACGTCGTTTTTTTTTTAATATTTCCCACACTCAGAACGAAGTAAGTAAAACTCTTCCCACTTGGGGGAATCTATGAAAATAAAACACTATTGTTACCTGTGCAAAAAAAACTGACATTTTCCGCATTTAAAAGACATTTTTGCCCTTGAAACGTAAAAATCGATTTTCTCAAAAACTATAAGGTCTTTTTGAAAAAAAAAATTTCCTCTTATTCCCACTGATCCCCTTAATATACCCTGTGAATTTGGTGACTTTGGTGTTCTTAAATTTTAAGCAGGCTTTGCTATTAACCGTTAAAGTCGGCGGGTTTTTAAATGTATATATTTTTCCTTTGAAACTTTAACATCGATTTTCTCAAAAACTATAAGGTCTTTTTGAAAAATTATTTTTCCTCTTATTCCTTCTGATCTCCTTAATATTTTCTCCAAATTTGAGGCTCTTAGTACTTAAGGGGGCTTTGCTATTAACCCTTAAAGTCGGCGGCTACCTAACATTGATCCATGCGTCAACTTTTCCGCTTGGCAGCATGACCTTACGCATTAATTGCTAATAGGATTTTACGCGTAAGCCTATAACTTAACAACCTGAATTACGGTATTCTTACGCGTAATTGCGTAAGGGCTATGCGTAATTACAGACATGTACCGAAATTGAATGTCTATGCCGTAAGCGTAATTCCATAATGCGTAATAGCCTAAAATTACGCGTAATGATCCGTAAGCGTAGCTTTTTCCATTACGCCCAGCACTGCACTTGACACCAGCGATTACTGTATGGGGGGGACTACTAGACATCAGGGACTACTGTATGGGTGTGGACCACTGGACACACCAGGGATTACTGTACAGGGGGCTGCTAAACCAAAGAAATAGCAGGGAGCACTAGACACCAGGAATTACTGTATGGGGGGAAGGGGGGACCACTTGGCAAGAAGGATCGGGGAGGGGAACTGTTGCAGTTGCAAAGAGTCTGACTAACGCCTATGTAATATGTTTGTCTTAAAGCAGCGATGCCAGAGAACCAACATCAGCAGCACTGCACAACTTTGCCAGATGAGAGTATATATGCAAATGAAGTACAAGAAGAGGTGAGCAGTTTGGGTGAAGAGGAGGTGGAGAATAGTGATGAGGTAGGAGGAGGAGAAAAGGAGGATAAGGAAGAAGAGCAGTGATGGTGTGGCTATAGATGAGGAGGAGGAATGTAAAAATCATTATTAGGAAATATAGAACAGAGATGTGGAGGACGAAGTGGATAAGGATGATGAGACAAAGAAGGAGGAGGAGATTGATGGAATGGATGATTACAATGATGATGAGGAAGATGAAGCTGATGATTGATGTAGACTAGAGCAAATATTGTGGCGCTTCCTCTGTTGGTTGTTCTGTTGTCACCTACTAGACAGGGATTTCCAACACCATTGTTGTTTTTTTTCATTTATATATGATACTATGATTAAGCAGCTTTTTATAATTGGCTGTTAAAAAACCCTTTCCAGCTCACTACAACTCTTTAGCAGCAGTGCTACTACTAGTAACAAGTTGTAGTAGTCGTAATGATAGTAGTAGTTGTAGCAGAATTTGGGCTAGTAGTGCTGGTAGTAGTAGTGGTTTTGGTGGTACCTTAGTAATAATGGTGGGAGGAGTGGTAGTTGTAGTATCCAAATTATACATTTAACAGAGTTGATACATAAACCATCATTCACCATTCAGCAGGTCAGGAAAGATTCTGAAGTCACTAATTCATTACTGTTGATGACAGAGAAGGAAGAGTCAGTTTGTTAGAGTTTCTATGTCCATAATAGTCCAGTTTTCATTACTATGGTGTACAAGTCCATATATCACCAGTGGGGTTTCCTTAAAGTGAATATGTTTTAATGTTTGCCAGACACTTGCACAGAACACAGTGAAAAGTCTTTCCACATATAGTTGCTGGGAAAAAAATCACTTCTCTGTGTTCTGTGTTTGTTTAGGCAGATCAACTGTCTAATTAGTCCTTATCAGCAATTGTGAATAGACTACAGGAGAGCTCTGTGGAGGCAGCTCTCCATATAGTAAACAATGAGGCCACACCCTTTAAGTGTCTTCTGCAAAAGTGAAACCAAGCAACACTTTAGGTTTTTGTTTTGTTTTTTTAGGATCTTCATAAATTGTAATGAAGATGTTTTTCCCATAAAGGTTATCATGTTGTGGCTATTTTTTTTTTTTTTAGAGCAGAGAGGAAAGGCCCATACACACGTCGGATTTTAGCGAACGACCCGTCGTTTGAACGTTCCGTCGTTCGGACGTTTTCGCGTCAAATCCGACGTGTGTACAGACTACCGTTCGGGTGATAAGACTGGTTACCAGCGATCCGCCCGGCGGATCGTTGGTAACCAGTCTTATCACCCGAACGATATTCTGTACACACGTCGGATTTGACGCGAAAACGTCCGAACGACGGAACGTTCAAACGACGGGTCGTTCGCTAAAATCCGACGTGTGTATGGGCCTGAAGTTTTAAGCTCAGTTCCACTTTAAGTACAGATATTATTCATTTCATTATGCAGGAGAACAGAGGCGCCAAAAGGATAAAAGGAAGCTAAATGAGCTTAAAAACCAAATTCCTGGTATATAGAGGAGGTAGTGGTGGACTTACCTCCTCCAAGTAGACACACAACGACTGTAGTAAGGACAGTCAATATATTTTATTTATGAACTCCAAATATGCAACGCGTTTTGCAGGTTTGATCCTGCTTCATCAGGCAATAACAACGGAGCTATAGCATATGTGGTCAGTAGAAGAGCCAGGCACCTCTGTCATTATTCATTTCATGTAACCTTGGTTATATATGTGACCTTGGTAATATACTCTTGGTTATATTCCAAATCCTGTACAGTGGACCTTAACGGAAACCACAGACTATAGAAAATAAAAGTTTTATACATACCTAGGGCTTTCTCCAGCCCCATGCACACAGATTGCTCCCACGCCGCCATCCTCATCCTCCTGTATCGCCAGGACCGGGTCCCGTAACTTCGGCCAGTCGCGGCCAGTCTGCGCAAGAGAAGTGCACTCTCTACGTAACTCTCGAGCGGCTGCAAATATTAGAGAATGATGCAATGTTATAGAAGAAGCTATATAACTGAAAATAAAAATATGAGAGTCTTTTATTTGCTACTAATGTTCCATGAATTATCCGTACTACACATACAATTCATTACATTATACATTTTCGTTTTTTTACGCTTCACTGTCACTTTAAAAAATCCCATGCCTACTCTGAACATAGGCCCTAAAGGAAATATCTGAGATATTTTAATAAAGCAGATTTACTTACCTGGGGCATCCTCCCTGGAGGCCTATGTGTCCCTCACCACGGCTCCGCTCCAAGCTAGTCTCCCAGGTACCCTTTGTAGCAGCCACGGACGTGGCCGGGACCACTCTGCTCAGGCCAATTTGCATGTTGTGAGTACCCATTATCTTTTCATTCCAAATTGTTTACATCAATGTAATACAATAGGGGCTTGATTCACTAAAACAAATAGCATGCCTTATCAATGATAACACGCCTTATCAGGAATAACACGCCTTATCAACGCTGATACTCCTTATCAGAGTAGCATAGTGAGCGCTACAAAGCCACAGGGGCTTAGGGCAGGACGAGTGGAGCTCTCGTCATTACCAATTAGCAGGCATAAGTTTGTAGCGCTCGCTATGCTACTCTGATATGGTGTGTTATCTCTCATAAGGTGTATCAACTCGGATAAGGGGTGTTATCTCTGACAAGACGCGTTAACTCGGATAAGGCATGCTATTTGTCTTAATGAATCAAGCCCTAGGAGTGTGTCTTAGTTTCTCCTCCCATTCTTGTTTTCATTTTAGAGCTTGTACACTGGCCACATGCTTGTTTCAGGAATGTGATTCAGAAATATCATGAGCACAACCAGGCAACTGACAATTTTTATAAGGAAATATAGCAGGCCCATGACCCGCTCACTACAGAGTCATTTGTAGACAGAGTTGCTAGAGCGAGGGTCCCTAGGGTGACTATCCTATATTGCCTTGATAGACACTGATACTCCTATTAGGCTTATATTGATAATCTATCGCTGAACTTTTATGCTCATGCAATGTTCCTTCAGGTGTCCTTACCCACTCCATTGCCAAGAAGACCAAGAAGACAAGCAAACACACAACATGGCACCCTTTCAAATGACGTGACCAAAAAAAAGGTGACCAGCCTGAATACTAATTACATAATGCCAGTTGCAGTAGTCTCAAGAAAAGTAATAGTAATACAATGAGTATTAGTCCAGGCAGTGGAATTAGTAGCAGTTTATGTTGTGCAGTGCGGTGCTTATAAACATAGATGTAATCATCAACTGATGCAAGTGCATTTACCTGCTCTTGCTTGGTCTCCCCTCACTTCAGCCACTTGTACTGTGCTGAACACTACTATACAGCTCCCGATGCATGTCACGTGGATCCAGAAATGTACAGAGCAGAGGTACTTGCTTGGAGGAGATTGGTGTTGGGGATTGGGGCCAGGGTTATGTACTGGCCACATTCGCAAGGGTGGGTGTGGGAGGGGGAGGTTCTTGTACTAGCCACTCTTGCTGAAGGAAAAAGGGGGGAGGGGGGAGAGGTTCCTGTACAGGCCACATTTTAGGGGAGGGGGGGTTCCTGTACTAGCCACACTTTCTGGGAGGGATGGTGGTGAGGGTGGCTCTTGTACTGGCTGTGACAAACATTACGGAAAGTCGTGCGCGTAAACGCGAACGATTTTCGTATGGTCGTGCACAGTTCCTGTCAGTCCTGGGTAGAATAACAAATACCTTTCTTTGCTCTTCTTCTGAGAGCATTGCAGGAGTAAAGTAGCCTCCCCCACATCCTGTTCAGGTCAGGAAAGAATTCACAAGTGGCCAGACCCCCTGGGCAGAAGCCATTTGGTCACACAGCTCATGTTCCCCCAAACCTCCTCAAACTGGTTGAGATTTAAAATTCCCTCCAAACTCAGAGGCTCAAACAAAGGAATCCTTAATGTATTAATAATTCAAGATGGGTTTGGCACAGAAAGACAACAAACACATTTCCTGATACCCAGAAATCAGTTCTATCACTCACATGATTTATAATTTTCTGGCTATCAGGAATCAATAGAGAATCCACTTTATCCGGCATGCGTAGAGCGAATTCGTTAGACTGGGCATGTATAGCCTCATTTAATACAGAGTCGCATGCTGCTTATGAATATGGGCTCGGATTTGCGATACACTAATCTTGGGCCGAGTCACACAAATTATTAATAAATTGGTACATTTCTTGCTCTAAGTCTGAGGGTGGCAACCTGGCTTCCAGGAGGGAACCCTGCCTTAAACACACCTACTTTCCAAGTAGTGACCGCCCCAAAACTGAGGTCAGTAAAAAGTGTTTGCGAGGAACTCCGCCTCAGTTCTTCAATTTCCATCGAGCAGGGAAGTCTAGACATGTGCTCACGGAGAACCGGGCACATGTTGTGTACAAAGGAAGTTTAACCTGAATGCCTACCTTTTAAACTGGACTATTTTCTTCATTCTTCAAATGGACTGCTCAGCTAACTAAGTAAGAACTTTCTGATTTTATTCCTTTTTATTTTTTAAGCTCTGTGTTTTATATGTTAATAGGTGTATATAACTGTATGTAATGCATTTGTGTTATTAAACGTTTAAAAATCGTTTAGCGGTTATGACCTGTTGCTGAACATACACAATCGTACCTATTCTCCTGAACTCGCTACCCTGTGTTTAATAGAAGTATACATTTATAACCCGTATGCGTGAATCCGGCTCAGATAGTCAGATCTGACCCAGGTTCCTGCATACTGCTAAGGGTTAATAGAGCGTTCTCCAAATCCTAGTATAATTACAGTAGCGGGCTGTGTAACTCGCTTGGTGGCAGATCTTTGAATTGTATGTGTGTGGAGTGATTCGGTTGGTATCAGAACGCTCCCTTCGTGAGTCAGTTCATCAAATTGCGAACGCGGGTTACCCTTCGTGATGAACAAATGAACGTGTGAGAGGATTTCTGACGCTGATCGACTGACCCACCCGCAGACCGGCCTAGCGGTCTGTGACACTGGCCACACTTGCTTGGGGAAGGTAGAAGAGGTGAGGGAGGTTCCTCGACTGGACACACTTGCTGGGGTTCACTCTTCTCAGAGGAGGCATAGTAGTAGTAGTAGTATCAGTAGTAGTAGTAAGTAGTAGCAGCAGTAATAGTTGTAGTAGTTTTAGCTGCAGCTGTAGTAGGTTGGTGCTGGGGGGTCCTTTACAAGCCACTCTTGCTTGGGGAGGAGGTTAGGGAGGTTTCTGTACTGTGGCCGCATTTACTGAGGTGGGGGTGAAGGTGAGGGAGGTTTCTGTACAAACCACTGTTTCTGGACGGGGGTTTCTTGTACTGGCCACACTTGCTGAGGGGGGGGAGGGTAAGGAAGTGAGAAAGGTTCCTGTATTGGCCACACTTGCCGGCTGGGGGGAAGGGGGTGAAGGAGTTCCCTGTATTGGCAACTCTTGCTTGGACAGGGGGTGGGGGGATCAGAGAGTTTCCTGTTTTGGACACACTTGCTGGGGGAGGTGAGGGAGGTTCCTGTACTGACCACACTTGCTGGGAGAGCGGATTGTGTTCTGTGCTGGCTGAACTTGCTGAGGGGAGGGAGGCTCTTGCACCTCCACACTTGCTAGGAGGTGTGTTGATGAGGGACGTTCCTGTACTGGCCTCACTTGCTGGGGTCCACATTTGCTAAGGGGAGGGGGTAGAAGTATCAGTAGTAATAGTAGCAGTAGCAGCAGTAATGGTAGTAGTTCTAGCTTCAGTTGTAGTAGTAACAGGATTAGGTGGGTTGCAAGGCCCTGAAGGCTAAACGTTTACCTTTACATAAGGATCATTAGCTTTTGTTTTTAGGATAATAATGTGTATATTTGTTTTATTTCAGGTTGAATACAAAAAAAATGCAATTTACTAAGGTCGATACCAAAAAATGTTTCTTTATAATTATAATTACAACATCACTCTGGGAAGAAGAACTCTGAACGATGTGACTAACTTGTAATGGATTAGGAATGAGGATTTCTCCGATCCATCTACTCGGACTTTAACTGACATACATAATAAAGTGTACCTGAGGGGAGAAAACTGTCCCTGGGGGGTACTTAACTTGGGAGGGGAAGCCTCTGGATCCTGATACGCTAAGGCAATGAAAGTCTAGAGAGAGCCCAATATAGTGTATTATGTACTGGTGGAATGGATATGTAAATGTAAGTATGCAGGGATACTCACAAACAAGAGTTACCATCCAGGTAACCACTATATCAGCAGGTGGGGAGATTAGACCTCTCCCCACTCAGGATTAAGAAGTCGCTCTCTGTAGATTAGAAATAAGGGGCAACACCCATCCACCAAGGGTGGACACAAAAACTGTAAATGCAGACAGAGGCGCCAGAAGAATAAAACTGTTAAAATGAGAGGAGGCAGAGGTGGACTTACCTCCTCCAAGCAGACACAAAAAGACTGTTGTATATATTCAAAACAACAAGCAGTGATGCTCAGATACCCCACAATCACGGATTTGACCTATTAAGCCGTGGTTGAAAAAAAATCCGGAAATGGCGTGATTAATTTCCGGATTTCAAACGGACTCATGAATTCGACTCGGATTTTCCCGAAAATGAGGCAATCACTGCTAATCACGGCCGTGATCACGGAAAAGCATTTTAGCTAATAGCAAAGCCCCCATACATGCTACAATTACCAAAATTGCTTGGATTATAAAGGTGAGGCTACAACTTAAAGAAAATTTTTTTTAAAAAGAACTTTGAAATTTTAAAATCGATTTTCTCAAAAACTAAAACAAAAAAGTATTCGTGATTAAAAAGCCGCCGACTTTAGCAGTTAATAGCAAAGCCCCCTTACATGGTAGGAACACCAAATTTGCCAGATATCTTAAGAAGAACAGTGGGAACAAGAGGAAAAAAATGTTTTCAAAAAGACCTTATAGTTTTTGAGAAAATCGATTTTAAAATTTCAAAGGAAAACATATACATTTAAATGCTGTAAATGACAGTTCTTAGTGAAACAATTCCTGCCGACTTTAGCAGTTAATAGCAAAGGCCCCTTATATCCTAGCAACACCAAATTTTCAGGATATGTTAAAAGGATAGTGGGAAATAATATTTAAAAAAAATGTGTGGGAAATAAAATAAAAAAATGATGTGGGGTCCCCCCTCCCGAGCCTCTGTAACCCCTTGTCCCCCTATGCAGGCTGGGATAGCCAGAATGCGGACCCCGGCCGATTGGGGCTTCGCACTCTGAGCTATACCAGCCCGCATGGTCCATGTTATGTGGGGGCTCCAGGGGAGAGGGGTGGCCAGGTCTTCCCCTTTCCCTCAGAGCCCTTGTCCAATCCATGGGGGTGGAGGCGACGACTCTCCCTGGGGGGGGGTTCATGGTGGCATCTATGAGTTCCTTTTAAGAAGGGGACCCAAGATGCCTGCCCCCCTCCCAGGAGAAATGAGTTTATGAATCCTTGTTGTTTTGAACATATAAAACAGTCTTTTTGTGTCTGCTTGGAAGAGGTAAGTTAACCTCTGCCACCTCTCATTTTAACAGGTTTAGTACGTTTTATTCTTCTGGCGCCTCAGTCTGCATTTACATATTATTGCTATGTATTTATACAGCACTGACATATACTGCAGCACTTTACAGAGTCATGTCCTATCATGACTGATGTCCTATCATATTATTATATTGTGTGTGGCTGTGGCTGAGAGAGACCTTTCAGGACCCCCCCCCCCCCCCCCCTAGAAAATCCTGGGTTTACCCTTGGAGACCTTTGAATTGTGCAGCTCTACTCCCTTGTTGATGGGGATCTCGTAGAGAAGGAGAGTGATGGGGGAAGCCTCTGAAATATCTAGAGGCTTCCCTCTACCTAGGTTATTACTTATCTGGGCCACTTTTTTAACTACAGGTACACTTTGATAATATTTTTTTTTATTCTACACCCACATTTGAATGTACTAATTTACCTTTAGATTGTAAGCTCACAAGAGCAGGGCTCTCTCACCTTTTTTGTGACTTGGCATTGTTATACATTTTATTCATATTACTTTTGTTATTGTAATTACCAATTCTGTATTTTGTATATTGCTGTATACCATTGTCTGTATTATTAAGTGCAAACCCCATGTTTGTTTCTTACGTTGTGCAGCAGTACAGAATATGTTGCTGCTTTATAAATCAATAATATTAATAAAAGTTGGGGCTCTCTTATAAGCTATTAAAGGATACCCGAAGTGACGTGTGACATGATGAGATATATATGTGTATGTACAGTGCCTAGCACACAAATCACTAGGCTGTGTTCCTTTTTTTCTTTCTCTGCCTGAAAAAGTTAAATATCAGGTATGTAAGTGGCTGACTCAGTCCTGACTCAGACAGGAAGTGATTACAGTGTGACCCTCACTGATAAGAAATTCCCCTTTCTCTTTCTTGCTCTCAGAAGCCATTTTCTGCTGGGAAAGTGTTTTAAAGTTGCAATTTCTTATCAGTGAGGGTCACACTATGGTCACTTCCTGTCTGAGTCAGGATTGAGTCAGCCACTTACATACCTGTCACTCATTTAAGAGGCATTCTTTAAAGTCAGCTACTTGTGGAAATCTGACTTGCAAAATATCCCAGTAGCTATTTTTCTAAAAGTATTACAAAGACTGAGCGCTATGAAGTTTCATTGTTTGCACTGTATTGCTTATACTATGTACTGAAGTTATTCAATAAAAGCTTTTTTCTTTCTTTTTTTTTTTTTTTTTTTTTTTTTACAAAAAAATCTTTCTTTAAAACTCAATTATGAAGAATAATCAACACTAAGCAAGATAGTGACATGCAAAAACAGAAGGATGTTGACAGCCTAGCAGGGCCGAGCCTGGGCGGGTGCTGCGGGTGCAAGGCACCCAGGCGCCTGCCTCTGAGAGGCGCCGCCCGGCCGCCGCTCTCCCCCTGTGACCGAAGCTTGCTCGCTCCCTCTAGCCGCCGGAGCCGCCGCGTCAGACCTCGATCAGGCGGGCGGGCGCTAGGACCTAGCACGCCGCACTGATATGCGGAAGTGACATCACTTCCGCATATAGAGCGGGTGCGTCCAGCGCCCTCTCACTGGTCGGGTCGCCCGCTGATTGAGGTCTGAAGCTGCGGAAAGGTGAGGGGGGAGCTGCGGCGGCTAGAGGGGAGCGGAGCGGAGCGCAGCGCTCCTGTCACTAACTACCTAAACGGGGACCCTATACCCCCTGGCTACCTAGACTGGGCACATATACCCCCCTGGCTACCTAGACTGGGCACATATACCCCCCTGGCTACCTATACTGGGCACATGGCTACCTAGACTGGGCACATATACCCCCCTGGCTACCTAGACTGGGCACATATACCCCCCTGGCTACCTAGACTGGGCACATGGCTACCTAGACTGGGCACATATACCCCCCTGGCTACCTAGACTGGGCACATATACCCCCCTGGCTACCTAGACTGGGCACATGGCTACCTAGACTGGGCACATATACCCCCCTGGCTACCTAGACTGGGCACATGGCTACCTAGACTGGGCACATATACCCCCCTGGCTACCTAGACTGGGCACATGGCTACCTAGACTGGGCACATATACCCCCCTGGCTACCTAGACTGGGCACATATACCCCCCTGGCTAACTAGACTGGGCACATATACCCCCCTGGCTACCTAGACTGGGCACATATACCCCCCTGGCTACCTAGACTGGGCACATATACCCCCTGGCTACCTAGACTGGGCACATATACCCCCTGGCTACCTAGACTGGGCACATATACCCCCTGGCTACATATGCTGAGCACATATACCCCCTGGCTACATATGCTGGGCACATATACCCCCTGGCTACCTAGACTGGGCACATATACCCCCTGGCTACATATGCTGGGCACATATACCCCCTGGCTACATATGCTGGGCACATATACCCCCTGGCTACATATGCTGGGCACATATACCCCCTGGCTACATATGCTGGGCACATATACCCCCTGGCTACATATGCTGGGAACATATACCCCCTGGCTACATATGCTGGGCACATATACCCCCTGGCTACATATGCTGGGCACATATACCCCCTGGCTACATATGCTGGGCACATATACCCCCTGGCTACATATGCTGGGCACATATACCCCCTGGCTACATATGCTGGGCACATATACCCCCTGGCTACATATGCTGGGCACATATACCCCCTGGCTACATATGCTGGGCACATATACCCCCTGGCTACATATGCTGGGCACATATACCCCTGCCTACATATACTGGGGACATATATCCCTGGCTATATATTCTGGGGACACTGGCTGTTTGTCATTATGTGCATTTACTGGTGAAAATCTGTCTCTTCTGTGCATTTGCTGGTGAAAAGCTGTCTCTTCTGTGCATTTGCTGGTGAAAAGCTGTGTCTTCTGTGCATTTGCTGGTGAAAAGCTGTCTCTTCTGTGCATTTGCTGGTGAAAAGCTGTCTCTTCTGTGCATTTGCTGGTGAAAAGCGGTCTCTTGTTATGTGCACTTACTGGTGAAAAGCGGTCTCTTGTTATGTGCACTTACTGGTGAAAAGCGGTCTCTTGTTATGTGCATTTACATGGGGAAAAGCGGTCTCTTGTTATGTGCATTTACATGGGGAAAAGCGGTCTCTTGTTATGTGCATTTACATGGGGAAAAGCGGTCTCTTGTTATGTGCATTTACATGGGGAAAAGCGGTCTCTTGTTATGTGCATTTACATGGGGAAAAGCGGTCTCTTGTTATGTGCATTTACATGGGGAAAAGCGGTCTCTTATGTGCATTTACTGGTGAAAAGCGGTCTCTTGTTATGTGCATTTACATGGGGAAAAGCTGTCTCTTATGTGCATTTAGTGGGGGAATTTTGTCAGTAAAAATCTTTTGTCAGTAAATTTTTAGGTATTTGTCAGTAAAAATAACGTGAAAGGGTGGCAACACTGGCAGGCTGCGTGGCACAACGGGAAAGATACAGGCAGCCCACCTTGGGCTTGGCCGGGGGGAGGAGCCGACGTCAGTGAGCGATAGTAGGGTGGCGGCAGGCAGCCATAAATACGCAGTGTGTGACTGCGTCGCACTCGCAGAGCCTCTCAGCCTGAGTCAGTCCAGAGACTAGCAGACTCGCAGGAAGCCAAAGCCAGCCAGGAGCAAGCCCATGGAAGAGGGGTAGGAATGGGGTATCACATGCATGCGTAAAGAGGTGGAAGGTGTGGGTGTGATTAGGCAGGACATGGGTGTGGTTATGTGGTTGGGCGCGGTTAATTTAACCACTCCCATAGGCGCCAGAGGAAATCTTGCACCCAGGTGCCAGGCACCCCAGGCTCACCCCTGCAGCCTAGCATTATAATGAATCATATGGAGGTGTTGAGAAATGTAAGGTCATGCAATTTGGATGTGCCAATTACAGGTGAAACTCCAAAAAATTAGAATATTGTGCAAAAGTCCATTTATTTCTGTAATTCAACTTAAAAGGTGAAACTAATATATGAAATAGGAACCCTTTGCAGGTGTTTTGGATCAATAAGCTGATTAGAGTTTGACTTTTTGAGCCTATTGAACGTTTTGACAATATTTTAATGGTCTAAGATGTGGGGGTTCTCATAAGCTGTAAGCCATAATCATCAAAAGTATAACAAATAAAGGCTTGAAATATGTTGCTTGCATGTAATGAGCCTATTTCATATATTAGTTTCATCTTTGAAAGTTGTATTACTGAAATAAATTGACTTTTGCATGATATTCTAATGTTTTTAGTCTCATCTGTACATAGCTATAAAATAAACGTGTACAGTTGTGAACATTGGACTTGGAGAAGGAATTAGAATTGTTGGGTGATAATAAAAACCATATTCAATGCCAAGCAGCAGCAGCCAAACTAAAAAAAAATGTATAACTCTATGGAAAATAAATACACAAGAAATGATTATGCTACACTTGTGAGGTCAGATTTGGATGCAATTATAGGCTCCACACTGTAGGGAGAATGTGCATTTTAGAACAGGTACAAAAAATAGCATGTTAATCAATCAAGGGGATTGAATGTCTCACCAAAGGTTAGACAAACTGGGTTTACTTAGTAAAGAGATAACTTGGAGGCAACCTGATTGACATGTATACATACATTTGAAAGCAATATACAGACTTGGATTTTTTTGTATTCATAGCCCTGTACAAAGGACAAGAGGAAATTAACTATGTATGGAGAAAAGGGGATTTGACTGCCTTTTTAGAATGGGTTCTTCACAGTAAGAGTGAGATGTGAAATCTCTTACCACAGAAAGAAATTATGGTAAATTAGCTGATGGCCCAGTGTTTCCCGGGTATATATTGGCTGGTGTTGGCTGCGCCCATTTTTTCTAACCCTTACACACAATTACTCAATCACCTAGTTTGTGAGGTTTGCGACCTTTATCATCAATAATTTGCATTGAAATGAAACAAATCTGGTTGAACATTTTCTAAATTTGAACCCCGGTCCCCCAATGACCAACTGTACCAGGTTTGAGGCTTGTGCCATTAACAGTGCAAGAATGGCAGCAGTTAAATATTCCACTTGAAAATCAATAGGTGAATTTTGATTGGCTTTTGTAGGATCCACCCACTTTTCTGAATATTAATCTCAGTCAACTAGTGACCAACTGTGCAAAGTTTGAGAGCCGTACCATTAATAGTGTAAGAATGGCTGCAGTTTACATTTTCCCAAAAGAAATTTATATTTGTCTCCACCCACTTTTTGGTTATGTGGTTAAAAAGTATCCTATATGTTATTCCAGGTAATGTACTATGTGTGTGCTAAATTTCATTCAAATCCGTTCAGCCATTGTTCCGTGATTGATTAAGTAACAAACATCCAAACATCCAAACTTTCGCATTTATAATACCCTCTTTCCCTGAAAATAAGCCCTAGCTGGAAATTTGAGCATGCTTGAAATATAAGCCCTACCTTGAAAATAAGTCCTAGCGGAAGTTAAAGAGGAGGAAGAGGCAGCCAGTAAGTGGGGACACAGTGGTGCAGTGCCATTCAGGGCACTGATCCTGTCATCCCAGCACACAGCAAGGTTATCAGCTGTGTGCAAGGATGACAGGGCAGGTGCCTGATCAGTACACTGCACAGGAGGAAGAGGCAATCTGCAAGTGGGGACACAGCAGTACAGTGCTAATCGGGCACCGGTCCTGTCATCCCATCACCCAGAAAGGTTACCAGCTGTGTGCAAGGATGACAGCGCAGGTGCCTGATCAGTATATTGCATAGGAACAAGAGGCGGCCAGCGAGCGGGGACACAGTGGTGCAGTGCCGATCGGGCACCGATTCTGTCATCCCAGCACGCAGCAAGGTTATCAGCAGTGTGCAGGGATGACAAGGCAGGGGCCTGATCAGCACAGTAGCATACCTTCAAATCCATGAACATCACAGTACAAAGGAACAGGAAATGTTCTGCTGAGAGACACTTCCTAATAGAAATATAAGACATCCCCTGAAAATAAGTCCTAGCACATCTTTTAGAGCAAAAATGAATATAAGACACTGTCTTATTTCCGGGGAAAGATGATATTAGTGAGATTATATGCTTTCCTAATTTAGAAGGGCATCCACACGACCATAACTGCATATGTAAGACAAATGTATGCTGCCACATTTATTTATTTAAAAAAAAAAGTTTCCTGGCAGCCCTGCTGATCTTTCTGGTCAATAGTATCTGAATCACACACCTGAAACAAGCATGCAGCTTATCTTGGCAGATTTTTGTCAGAAACATCTGATCCATAATCTTGTTCAGCGTCTCTGGCTAAAAGTGCAGGACGGTAACACGAAGAAAGATAGGTGTGGCCCCGGGTGCACAGGTGCAGTTGCCGTTGACTTACAAGTCATTAGTAATGAAAATGCACTGCTGCGGGAGAATGGAGGATGGTACCGGACCAGCGCGGGACAGGACAGCTGCAGCGGGCTTGGGGAAGCCCCAGGTAAGTGAAACTTGTTAGTTTTTACAGCGATCTTCAGTTCAGCTTTAAGGTGGCACATCCTTTCTGAGTACTAGCTCTTCTCCATTCTGGAAGCACTTTGGTACATTAGAGGTTTGTTCTTGCACTTCCTCATACTCAATGAGTCTCTCGGGTGGCTTTCCAAAGATCGACCCTTGAGAATGGCGGCTGGTGTGTTCTGGGGCTTGGTGAACAGTCTCTAAGCTTTGCTGCTGTATGTCTCCTGACAAGTTCTTTTGTATGCCATCTTCTGCTTTTTACTAAAGACTGTAAAATGCTTCCTGCTGCCTTCTCCTCACCTCTTGAATCCATGTATGAGGAGTATACCCTGTAGAGTTAATTTGAGAAAGATGTCCATAGATTTTAAGAACTCCCTCTGGTTCGACCAAAGAGCACATGGTATAGAGAGCGACCAATGGCAGTGTGCACCGTGTGACTATAATGCTACACTAGCTTGGCCGGGTATATATAGGCCATCTTCGCTTCCTTTCACATTCCAGCCCACGTAACATCTGCAGGATCATCTGATTAAATCTCTCACAGGCTCCACTTCCTTGGGGATGGTTGGAGGTAGTGCATGGGAATAGCAATCACCCCTGTGACTCCTGCCATCACAGGGGGCCCAGAGGCTTTAGGGGCCCTTCCTCCTTCCTCTCCCCAACCACAAGTGCAGTCAATTAGCAAGAAAACCTCCCCGTTTGTTCACAAAAACCATCCCTGCCATCTCCTCCCGCCATGCAGAGTAGCTAGTAGCTGGAGTATCTGTCATTTATTCCTCTTCTAGATGCTGCTTCACAGCAGAACAGTGTCTGCTGCCATTCGATGGCTCCCAATCACGTGAACCGCATGGGGTTCGGGGACCAAGGGGGTCCCATGCCAACATTTTTGCAGGGGGGGGGGGCTATTAAGTCTAGTTATGCCCCTGGGGTAGTGTGCGACTTTCAGATCTCTGCCAAGCTACATAACTCTTGCCTGGTTTTGCTTTCAAAGCATACCCCCTGCTTTGAATGAATTAATTGACGGCAACGATAAATTGTCCACAAACGTTATCACAAGTCTTCACTTGTAATCTGGTAAGGTCTGGGATTTCCACTCCCTCTGCATTGGTATCCTTATCTCTATTTGGACCCCTGCTGGGGAACCTGGAGAGTGCAGTAACATGATTGTTCTTGCCAGGCTTATAGTGAATGGTTATATTTGGAGCTGTATTTGGAGATTTGGGCAGCGCAACTCTGTTCCAAAGCATAAGGCCCGGTACACACCATGCAATTTCCCATCAGATAGATGGGTCGAATAGATAATTTCCAACAGGTCCAATCGTTTTTTTTTAGCAATTTGCATAGAAGTGATCAGAAAATCCATCAGAAAAAGATTGGAAATCCGATCGGATCTGTTGGAAATTATTTGTCGGCCCATCTATCTGATGGGAAATTGCATGGTATGTACCAGGCATAAGTTTTGCAATTTGTAGATCGGCCAGTGGGTTGTTATCTGTCCAGACCTCAAAAGGAGAACCCAAGAGCCATTTTCACCTTTCAGTGCTTCACCCATTCAATTTGCCATAACTTTATCACTGTTTATCACACCTAAATGATCTATATCTTGTTTTTTTAAACATAAATTAGACTTTTTTTTTTAGGGTGATACTTGTTTCCAGTAATTACTTTATTCTGTATGCATTGTAAAGGGAAAAACAAGAAAAAAAATGAAAAAATACACTATTTCTCCAATTCCGACCCCTATCGTTTTAAAATAAACAATGCTACTGTAAATAAAACCCACACATTGTATTTGCCCATTTGTCCCGGCTATCACAACATTTAAATTATGTTCCTAGTACAATGTATAGCGACAATATATTATTTGGAAATAAAGGTATATTTTTTTTTGTTTCTTGATTTCTCACTGTACCCTATCAATAATTACAAGTCCTTGCAAAACTAACAGTAATATACTTTCATGACATGCATAATGTAACTATTTAAGTATTTTTAAATGTTTTTTTAAGTGTTTTATTTTGGTAACTTTAGGGTTTAGAAGGATTTAATAGTTATAGTAAATTTATTTTTGAATGTATCTTAATTTTTATTTTTTTGGCCACAAGACAAAACAAATAACATTTGTATTGCACTTTTCTCCTGGCAGACTCAAAGCGCCAGGGCTGCAGCCACTAGGACATGCTCTATAGGCAGTAGCAATGTTAGGGAGACTTGCCTAAGGTCTCTGACTGAATAGGCGCTGGCTTACTGAGTAGGCAGAGCATGGATTTGAACCCAGCTCTCCAGTGTCAGAGGCAGAGCCCTTAACCATTACATTATTACACACACAAGATGGTGCTACACATTACCCTGGATTACCAGGATTTGTTTGACCACCTAGGTTGTGATATCACTGGGAGGGAAGGGCTACATACCAATATAACATAAAAGTGGGTATCCTGAATAATTTACTACATTCTACTACTGTATATATCAAGATGGTGCCTCTTGAAATAATCTAATAGCAAGAAGCGGATGCACACAATTACAGAAAACGACTGCCTCTTACAATAACTGGCGACCACATCCTCAGTGTCTCCTACTGTGGCTTGTCATTAAGAAGAAGATGTGCTGTGATGAAGGTGTCAGACTGCCGTACTCAGCTACATGGAGATGCGCTCTTACAGGTAATATAAGATCCTCTGCTGGGCATGAAGAGAGGGATTTTGAAGATGGGATTTCAGATTTCTTTCACCCAAATAGGGTCATGTGCTGCACATGAGGATGTACTAACTCCTGAGATACAGTACTAAAGTGTACAAGAAAAGAGATAGAGCATTGGCAATGCGGCTTGGGAGTAGATGTCAGTAGCTGAGCACATAAACCTGCATATGGTATCAATCAGCGCGCTCAGGCATAGAGATCAACAGTTTGTAGGCAAAAGAAAGAGGAGGGTGAAATAAAGGCACTGCTGACAACTTTCTTTATTGTGAAAACTTCACATGAATAATGTCATCTAGCAACTAGCAAGTAAAATGTGAGGCACATACCATTGCAGGTGGAAGATAAGGGGGTGCATTCACAAAGCCATGCTAACGGAAAGCATGGCCGGTTTACTGCGCATTAAACTTTTTGTGCGTTATAACAAATGTTTGCACGTGTGCACACCGCATGCAAAAGGAAACACGGCACACCACATGAGCGTGCGGAAACGTTTGTTATCGCGTAAAATTTTATGCAAAGCATAGCGCGGCCATGCTATCAGTTAGCAGGGCTTTGTAAATCAACCCCAAGGAGTGGTGGGTGCAGCGGTCTGCAAGCCTGACAGCCGTTTGGCACTCTGCGCTTCTACAGAGGCTTAGTACTAAAGTGTTCTATATCATATGCACTCTATATAATAATCTACCTTATTGCAATTTCTAGCAAAGCTGATGAGAAATGCTAGATGCTAGAAATAGCAATTTCTTTTGTAGTACAAAATTGCACATGAGCATGGGCCCATATGCAAGTCACTTTTTCTCCTGAGTTTTCTCCTAAGTGACAATTTTAAAATTGTCAATAAAATGTTTTTTAAACCAACAGCAAGCAAGAAAATACTCAAAATAATTTTTATAGTACTTTTCATCAACTTTTTGGTATTTTTTCAGTTGCAAAGTTCTGAAAATGTATTTTAAATAGAATATGAAAAATGATCACCTAGGAGAACACTCAGGAGAAAAACTAAATTGCATATGGGCCGGGCCCTTGTCAATGAATTGCCTTTTAAAACCCCAGCAAGCAAGAAAATGCTTAAAATTGTTTTTCACCTACATTTTGGTACTTTTTCCATTGTAAAATGCTGGAAAGTTATTTTACAGAGAAGATAAAAATGATCTCCTAGGAGAAAACTCAGAAGAAAAAGTTAACTGCATATGGGCCATAGTGTGAAAGGGGGCTTTAAAGGGGAACTGAAGATTCCTGCAAAAACAGTTTTGCTTACCTGGGGCTTCCCCTAGTCCCCAGCAGCTGTCCTGTCCCGTGCTAGTCCTCCACGGTAAGGGAAACTGTTTTTTTTTCCGCTTTAAGTGCGCAGAAACTTTCTTAAAGTTTTACTAGATATGCCCTCTTCCACCCCCTAAAGTATTCCTGTGTTTTGAAAGTGTAAATTAAAGTAAATAAATAAAAAATGGCACAAAATTAACAAAACAAAAAAAAAATTACCTCAGGCATTCTCCACTAGGTTTCTGTGTCATTTCTGACATCTCTGCAGGACAAAATAGTCTTTCTTCCCATTATTAAAAGACAAAAAAAGTCCCACTTTTAGTAATGCAACCAGCAGATCGATATGGGGCATCACTTGATACTTGTAGGGCCGTCTTGGTGCACATTGGATAATAGAGCAGGGGCGTAACCATCACCCCTGCAATGGGTGCGACCGTGGAGGGGCCCGTAGGGGGAGAAGCCTGGGGGGGGGGCGTCTCTGGGGCCAATCAGGGCCATTTTAGGTCCAGAAGGGGGATGCAGCACAGGAAGGGGGAGCAGCGGGAACACCCAGTAACGGGGAAGGGGAGGCAGCTCCCCACCTCCTTCATTGCTCATCCCTCCAGAAATTACAAAAATGTCCGGCAGGGAACATGCCGGGACTCACCTTTGACCAGAGCTCCATCTCATGGAACTCGGAAGAGGTGAGTCCGGCGCATTCCCTGCCCAGATGCTGTTGTAATTACTGAAAGGGAAAGCAATGAATAAGGGGCCCGAGATGAGAGAGGGGGGAGTTGGGCCCTCCTCTCCGTGACAGTGTGTGCCCGCTGCTTCCCCCTTCTGCAGTAACCCTGGGGTACATATAACTGGCTACCTATACTGGGGGCACCTATATCTGGCTGCCTATAGTGGGAGCACTTATACCTGGCTATCTGTACTGGGGGCACCTATACCTGGCTACCCATACTTGGGGCACCTATACCTGTCAACCTATACTGGGGGCACTTATACCTGACTATCTATACTGGGGGCACCTATACCTGGATACCTATACTGGGGGCACCTATAACTGGCTATCTATACTGGGGAACCTACACCTGGCTTACCATACTGGGGGCACCTATACCAGGCTACCTATACTTCGGACACCTATACCAGGCTACCTATACTTCGTGCACCTATACCAAGCTACCTATACTGGGGGCACCTACACCTGGATACTGGGGACACTTATACCTATCTACCTATCCTGGAGGCACCTATAACTGGCTACCTATACTGGAGCACCAATACCTGGCTACCTATACTGGGGGCACCTAAACCTGGCTACCTATACTTGGGGGGGGGGGATCTATACCTGGCTATCTATACTGGGGGCACATATACCTGGATACCTGTCCTGGGGGCACCTATACCTGGCTACCTATACTGGGAGCACCTATACTTGTATAGAGGCCTGGAGGCTAGCCACATGTTCTGTTGCTATTGAGGGGAAAGGTGGGCCAATGGGAGTGGTGCACAATGGAGAGAGAGGTATGGTGAGTAGGAGAACAGGTAGATCGCTTAGTAATGCATCGAAGGGTGATTGGGGACGTAACACACACCAGATTCTTCACAGCCCTAAAGTGTGACAGTTAGCAGTGCCTTTTCCAGGCACAGCCATTCCAGGCCTGTGCCTAAAGACTAGTGACGGTGTACCAATTTATAAGAGCAACTAGTAAGAAGAGGAAAAAATAAACAGGACATAGTAAAATAAGAAGTAAAAAAAATAGAAGGTCGATTAAGACATGCTTGAAACTCGCTGTTGTTTAATCCTCCATGAGCCTAGGGGCCAGCATCTTTAGTACTGGCAGGCATAAAAAAAAATGAACAGCACAAATGCCATTATCTATCTTCAGGGCAGTTTCTAGGCTAAATTTCACCAAGGGCGAGGGTGTAAACATCTCCCCTCCCCCGTGGAGCCAGCTATAGGTGCCCGCAGTATAGGTTAGCTATGTAGGTGCCTCCAGTATAGGGTAGCCCATGTAGTTGCCACCAGTATGGGTTAGATAGGTAGGTGCCTCCAGTATAGATTAGATAGGTAGGTGCCTGCAGCATTGGTTAGATAGGTAGGTGCCTGCAGTATAGGTTAGAAAGGTAGGTGCCTGCAGTGGCGGGGGGAGCGTACATATCAGTTATAACTCACCTTCCTTCCGCCGATCACACACAGCCTCAGTCTTCTTCCTTTGCCAGCATCTGTCTCATTGGTAACAGTGCCCCGTGATGACATGCGGTCACGTCATCACAGGGGGCGCTGTTACCATGCGACGGACAGCAGGAGAAAAAGATTGCACGCTTCACACGCCCATAGAATTGGGGCTGTCTATTCTTTACTGGTATGATAATAACTGAACAGCACAAAATGCCGTTATCTACAAACACACCCACTAACAACACCAGGAGCAGTCTGCACATGTGCAGTTTAAGTGTTTGTGAACTGTGCTAGCACAGAATGCTCCTGGTCATTGGAGCATGATCCCAAGAGGCGCACAGATGGGCCCACGCATGGGCAATGGCCACAACCACAGCTGTGGTCGGGGATCTTTCAGAAAGGACAGCGACACCCTGGAGGGCATCAACACTAGAACAAGGGACCTGGTAGACCTGCTAGGGGCTGAAATAAGCCCCAGGTTAGTAAATACTACCCCCCACCATAATTCTGCATTAATTTGGAATTGACTGACCATCCCTATTAGTGACACATATTCTGCAATATGCCGTATTCTGCATATAAATACATGTTAGTAATAGTTCTATTTTCTCTTGCAGTTCTCTTCAGCGTGTGGATGAGTGAGGCTGGTGGAATGATCAGTATTCAACCCGTCCCTCAGTCCCAGGGATCCATCACTCTGTGTATTACTGGAGTTACCGGGAAGATTTGGTCATTCATCTGGTATAAAGGAACTAAACAATTTCCTGAGACTCAGATCCTTACATATATACCAGGAGATGGCACCCCATTACTTAAGGGATCTCAGTATAACGCTCGCTTCAATGCTTTCCCCAATGCATCATTACAGATCTTACATTTTCAGACCACAGACATGGATTATTACACTGTACAAATACAAACCGAGAGACAATTTCAAGCTAGCCTGGACCTAAGTACAGTAATACTATGGGGTGAGTAATACTATGAAGATACAAAGAAATGACATCATGATTTACTAAAGGCGTAGCAGGAAAAAAGGGTGACGGTGGCTAGTGAATGAAAAGTGCGCCACCATCCATAGACTCTAATGCAATTATTGTGAATACAGCGGAAAAAAAAAAAAAGGCGACCTATAAATATCATTAACAATCAGGGGCGTAACAATAGACCCTGCAAGGGATGCAGCTGCGGCGGGATAATTTTATTTTCCCAGTCCTGAGAGACTGACAACTAAGAGCACAGAGAGAAAACACTTACTGCTCTTTGCACAATTGTTCTAATGACTGCATCTGCTTAGCCACTGATAAGGAATCATTACAAAGTTTTGCAGACAAAGGGCTTGATTCACAAAGCGGTGCTAACAGTTAGCACGCTGGTGAAAAGCCCTTTATCATGCCTAAACTCAGTTTAGGCATGATAAGTTTAGGTGTGATAAGTTTAGGTGTGATAAGTTTAGGCATGATAAGTTTAGGTGTGATAAGTTTAGGCATGCTAAGTTTAAGCGCCAACTGCGTTAGCACCGCAGTGCACAGCTGATCAAAAGTTTTGCGCTAGCAAAGACTGGTGCACTTCGTATAAAGTTTAATGGCGCTGCTTTGCGTGCGGGACTTTGCAAGCGATCTAAACTTATCTAAACTTAGCATGCCTAAACTTATCATGCCTAAACTGAGTTTAGGCATGATAAAAATGGTTATCACGCCTAGGGCTCGATTCACCAAGCGGTGCAAAGTGTTAGCACCGTGGTGAAAAGGCCCTTATCACGCCTAAACTCAGTTTAGGCATGATAAGAAGGGCTTCGCGCGAAGTTACCGCGCGTACGCGCGTTCGCGCGTACGCGCGTAAGTGCGCGCGCAGCACCCGACGCTTCGCGCGAAGCTCCCATGAAACCCTATGGGACTTTGCGCGCGCTCTCACGCGCGTACGCGCGAACGCGCGTTCGCGCGGTAACTTCGCGCGAAGAGCAGGAAAAAGCGGTGATAACTCAGTGGTGAAAAGGTCATCACGCCTAAAGTCCTTTAGGCGTGATAACTGAGTTATCACCGCTTGGTGAATCGAGGCCCTAAAGTCTTTAACTGGGTTATCACCGCTTTGTGAATCGAGCCCAATGTGTGCGAGGGGGGAAAGGGGGCCCCATCCAAAGATTTGCAGGGGGGCCCAGTGATTTCTAGTTACACCCCTGTAACAACATTAGAAAATTAAAGTTTTTGAAGTATGTTATCATTTTAGAAGCTTGCAACGTTATAGTTCTTGTCATAGTCAAATAGAAGGTGGATGAGCACCCAATCAAAAAGTGGAGCTTCTGTGTGCCAAAGCCAAAGATCTCAGTACCAATGTGATCTATAAGCAATGCGCCCAAAAGGCTGGCAAAACAAAAAAGTAAAAGTAAAAATGATTGGAATGTCATTAAAATGACATGATAGTCATTTTTGCTGCCATAGCCTATTTTTACATTGGCTATCATGTCATTTTAATGACATTCCAATAAAGAGCTATTTTTTACTTTTATTTTATTTTTTTTGTGGTGCCAGCCTTTTCGGGTCCAAAGTTTTTGTCATATTATTTTGTTTGTATGTACAGATTTTAAGTTATCAAGATATTATCTGTAACGATTGTGGGATATCTCCATGGTATCTTGACACGCTTGTGGAGGACTTCCGCAGTGTCAGCGCACATCTTGTGCGCTGACACTGCGGAAGTCCTCCACAAGCGTGTCAAGATACTAGAACCCAGCTTTTGGTGCAAGCAACAGTAGAGGGGAATTCCCACCGGCAGATGGAGCTGTGGAGTGCAGAGGAATAAACCCTCTGCGCTGCCACAAATGCCAGATGGAAATTGTACGAAAAGAAGCAACGCAAGGCAAGATAGCCCACAAAGAGAGAGAGCATAGAGACAGAATCAATGTGTGTCCACCAAACTAGTCGCCACCCAGCGACGGTGAACACACAACGGCGGAAACAAAGTGGGAACGCAATCGCAAGAATGGCGATTGCCAAATAGTGACACCAGACTGAGCAGGACAGAGCACGAGAGTAGCAAAGGCACAGCAAACAACAATCAGAGGATAAAGAAAATAACAAACGCTAGCTAAACGCGAACAGCGCACTCATTCGCAACAGCGAACGCGTTTACAGTGCGGTCTCCGCACGAAAAGCGCAACAGAGACAAGCACGCCACCCTAACTAGCCACAAATAAGCACAAACAGACAAGACAGACAAATGAGGTAGCCAGTAGCAACCGCTGCTCCAGCTTACACTCCAGGAACTTAGATCAGAAGGATCCACAGCCGCTACCGCTAGAGGCTAGTGCGATCCAAACAAGACAGACAAATGAGGTAGCCAGTAGCAACCACTGCTCCAGCTTACACTCCAGGAACTCAGATCAGAAGGATCCACAGCCGCTACCGCTAGAGGCTAGTGCGATCCAAACAAGACAGAGCGATTCGCTATCAACCGCCGCTGGCGACAGCGCAATCGCGACAGACAAGACAGGCCAGAATAGGCAGTACAAATATACACAAACTGACTGCACTAACTAGGAATTCAAGGAGCACTCCCCAAGAATTAACTATACTAAGATAGCAGTGGCTGACACTCCAGGTGAGTCCAGCACGCCAGGAACAAACCTCTATGAGCAGCAAAGGACTCTGGGATCACATGGCATTTATACTGCAAGCCTTCAAAGAAGGCAGCTGGGCCATTTGCATGACAAGTGTATGCAAACTGCCCAGCAGCAGAGCAGGTCTGAAACTTGCAAAGCACAGGCAGGTCTTTTTTCCAGAGACCTGCAGCCCTCAGACTTAAGGAATGGACAAACAGCCATCTGCCCGTGCAGACAGCTGAGCAGACCGTTACATTATCGTTTCTATGGGTAAAAGGGTGTTTCTGCAGGGGGAGTGGTTAGGGTTAGGCACCTACGGGGGTGGGGGGTGGTTAGGGTTAGGCACCACCAGGGGAGTGGTTAGTTTTAGGCACCACCAGGGGAGGGTTCTGTGTGAGAGTAGGGTTGGGTTAAGCTGTATTGTTGAATTACGTACTGATTTTTAACATTAATATATTTTCGTTATCAATTTCCAACTGTTTTAAAATGGTATTTATTGTTAACTAAGTTCATTAACGCTATCCACCGGCGCCATTTCTTTATCCAGCCGGGCCCTTTTTTCCTGGCACCCTTTTTCCGTGCACTCATTAAAGGGACACTTAAGTCAAACAAAAAAAAATGAGTTTTACTCACCTGGGGCTTCCAATAGCCCCCTGCAGCTTTCCGGTGCCCTCGCCGTCTCCCTCCGATCCTCCTGGCCCAGCAGGCAGCCACTTCCTGTTTCGGTGACAGGAGCTGACAGGCTGGGGACACGAGTGATTCTTCGCGTTCCTGGCCACAATAGCGCTATCTATGCTGCTATAGCATATATCATATACCATATAGCAGCATAGAGGGTGCTAATGTGTCTGGGAACGCGAAGAATCACTCGCGTCCCCAGCCTGTCAGCTCCTGTCACCGAAACAGGAAGTGGCTGCCGGCGGGGCAAGGAGGATCGGAGGGAGACGGCGAGGGCACCGGACAGCTGCAGGGGGCTATTGGAAGCCCCAGGTGAGTAAAACTCTTTTTTTTTGTTTGACTTAAGTGTCCCTTTAAAGGAACACTATTAATGCCCAAGTGTTCTAAAATGACAATGTACAAATAATGTCTAACTAGCTGTGTAAACATTTTCCTACTTTTCATGTTAAATATCAAAGGCAAAAGTTGTAATTCGTTGTGTGTAGGTTGAAGCTGCATTGGAGCAAATCATTAACAAAAGGGAAGTCTGTGCTTGAATGTTACAAAGCAGGTGCTGTTCTTTATACATGTTACGGCCAGAACCCGAAGTCTGGCCACTTCGGGTTCTGGCCGGTCAAATCTAGAAGTGGCCAGCTCATGCGGCCAATGTTCAAAATAAACTTTCCCTACGGACTTTGGCCGGCCAGAACGCATTCTGGCTAAGTGTGGCCGGCCAAGTCCCGAAGTGCCGCTCACCTCTCCTCCCCCGCTAGCCAGACCTCACATCAGGACGACCCGGATCGGAGAGGCAAAGAGAGGCAGAGCAGCGCCGCACACGCTACCCGCAAGACGCATACACTTCCATGCTGAAGTGACGTCATTGCTCACTTCCGCATGTGAAGTGTATGGGTCAGAGCGGGTAGTGTGCGCGCTGCTCTGCTTCTCTCCGCCGCTCTGATCTGAGGTCTGCAAATAGGAAATAGCACAGGCTGCCCACCCTGCTCCAGCCATGCAAAGCTCACTGCAAATCCCCCCTGCCGTGCAAAGCACCCAGGCATGCAAAGCGCTCAGCAAAACTACCCCAGCCATGCAAAGCGCTCAGCATATCCCCCCCCCAGTCATGCAAAGTACCTAGCAAATCCCCCCCAGCCATGCAAAGCGCCCAGCACATCCCCCCCCCCACCAGCCATGCAAAGCACTCTGCAAATTCCCCCCCCCCCTCCCAGCCATGCAAAGCACTCTGCAAATTCCCCCCTCCCAGCCATGCAAAGCACTCTGCAAATGATTCCCCCCCCCGCGATGCAAAGCGCCCGGCACACCCCCCCCCCCCCAGCCATGCAAAGCGTGCAAATCCCCCCCCCCCCCCCCCCCGCGCGATGCAAAGCGCCCAGCAAATTTCCTCCTCCCCACGCGATGCAAATTTTCCTCCCCCCGCGATGCAAAGCGCCCAGCAAATTCCTTCCCCCAGCCATGCAAAACGCCCAGCAAATTCCCCCCCGCCCAGCCATGCAAACATAGCACCCAGCAAATTCCCCTCCCTAGCCATGCAAAACGCCCACCAAATCCCCCCAGCCATGCAAAGTGCCCAGCAAATCCCCCCAGCCATGCAAAGCCCCCCCTCCATCCATGCATAGTGCCCAGCAAAGCATCCCCCCTCATCTGTGACTAATCACCACTGTAATTTGATCTCTCCCATCTCACCTGACTGCCACAGCAGAGCAGCTGCGTTTTGGACTTTGGCCGACTGACTTTGGTCATTTCTAGAACTGGCCGGCCAATGCCAGAAATTCCCAGCATTTTGGACTTTGGCCGACATCAAATTGGCCAGTTCTAGAAACCGATTTCTGGTTTTGGCCGTAACATATATAAGACTACAGAGTATTTTTCTTTAAATACATTTTCCAACACTACAGTATATCTACGTCCTCTGTGACTTCATCTGAGCCACGAGGACGTAGATACAAGTTGTGTAACTGAAGCACAGCTGTGCATGATTGAGCTTGCTCCTGTACACACCTCCGGCACTATCTGCTGCAGCCGTGATTAGTGAAAGGGAATATATGTTCCCTGACCCAATAAGATTGATTTTTACAATTGAAATACTTTTATTTTTTCAGTTCATAGTAAAAAAAATACACACTGTAGCATTATATTAAACAAAATTTGTGTTTATTATCTACAATAGAACTTTTTTTTTTTTAATTGGATGTGGTATACTCAGTACACCAAAGCTGCTCATACATAACTGGCACTGTGCTACTGTGCAGGCGTAGCGGGATCCGTTGAAAAGGGCGCCTGAGCTGCCTGTATGAAAAGAGCACCACCATAGACATCAATGTTATTTCTGCAAATATCGGCTACAGGGTGGTGAAAAAGAGCACCCAGGTTTTGATATAGGCTACAAGCGGGCGCCCCTTGGTAGCCCATATTTTATTTGGCTACTTTTGGCTACAGTAGGACACCCCTTTGTAGCCCATATTTTTTCGGCTACAAGGTTTTCGGCTACAGTAGGGCACCCCTTTGTAGCCCATATTTTTTATTTGGCTACAAGTTTTTTCGGCTACAAGGTTTTTGATTCTGCTACAAAAGGGCGCCCCTTTGTAGCCCATATTTTTTTATTCAGCTACAAGGTTTTTGGCATATATGGGCTACACCAGGCACCCTTTGTAGCCGAATTTGACATATATGGGCTACACCAGATGCCCTTTGTAGCCGAATTTGGCATATATGGGCTACACTAGGCGCCCTTTGTAGCCAAAGTTGGTATATGGGCTACACCAGGCACCCTTTTTGTAGCTGAATTTGGCATATATGGGCTACACCAGGCGCCCTTTTTTTTCCAGGCGTCCTTTTCAAATAGATGCAGCGTGGCTGTACCTGTGCCAATAAAATATTTTTCCAACACCCTTATCAGTCTGCAATGGATCCGTAAATGGACCGCACTTCTGTGTCGTCCGCATTAATCCTAGACAGGAGGATGTAATTCCTATAAAGCTTATGGTTGAAACGCATCTGACCTGTTCTCCAGCCGGTTCAAAGCGGACCATTGGAGCTGACCATACACTGTCCACTCCCACTGGCCGTATGTGGTCTGGCAGCTGGTGGGAGCCAAGCCTCACTGTTTCCTGCCAGCACCCTGCAGGTTTACATGTATGGTAACTGTAACAATATTGTACAACAAAAAAGTTTGTATTTCAATATATAGTATCACGTTGTTAAAAAAATGGAGTTACTTTTTTTTAAATTATCTTTATTTTCAGGTTGGAAAAATACAAATAACACATTTATCCAATAAATAGGGGAGAGGGCTACAAAATACATGAATTACATGGAAAAGGTTGAACTAGTCCATTCCCTTTTAATTCAACTCCTTTTTCTTTCCATACTTTATATATCTTCATCACTTATGCTACACAATCACCTTCTATTACCAATTAATCCCTTCCATATATAATTACCAATCCTTATTACTTTCCATTTAGGAATTCTTGATAGAAATAAAATAACATATCATTGGCATATGCCGCCACCTTGTGTTCAGAACCCTTCACCACGATACCCCGTGTGTTTGAGACCCGCCTCACCCTGCACAAGACGGGCTCCAGCGATATATCAATGGGGATGGGGACAACCTTGCCGGGTCCTGTTCTTTATAAAGAAAAGTTTCCGATACCACCCCATTTACTCTTACCTCGCATTAGGCTCGGAGTATAATGCCATAACCTTATTCCTCATATTCTCCTTTATGCCTATACATTTCAGCTCCCCTTCGTTGAAAGCCCACTCACCCCTGTCAAAAGCCTTCTCAGCATCCATAGATAGAAACATGACAGGGTTGGAGTGGGTGACCGTCCATCGCACCAGGTTAAGAGTTCTTATAGTATTATCTCTAGCTTCCCTGATCCTAATAAAACCTACCTGATCTGGATGTATACGTTTATTCATCAACAGGGATATTCTGTTTGCCAACACTTTGGCGAAAAATTTGACATCTACATTTAACAATACAATTGGCCTATAGCTCTGACATTGTATGGGGTCTTTACCTTCCTGATGCAGAACCAAGATAAAGGACTCCAACATATGGAAAGAGATAACCCCTTGTGACCCTTCATTTGCTACGCTATTGAGTGCCCTTACTAAGTGTCCCATGACCTGCTCCCCGAACTTTTTGTAATAATCGCTTGTAATCCCGTCTTCTGATGTAATCGGAGACTCCAGGGCCGAGGCCTCTTTGTCTGACAGTCTGGGCAAGCCACTCTGCTTCAAATATTGCATGTTCTCCCTCATCCTTTCTTCTGCTCCCTTTTCAGAGACTGGCAATTATAAAGCTTTTTATAGTGGGCTCTAAATTCTTTAGCAATATCTTCCAATTTATGACATATCTTTCCCTGCGCGTCACAAATGCTAGATACTGTATATAATTGCTTTTCTATTGCCTCTTGATTGCCTTTGCCAGCATTGAAACGCATCTATTCCCATATTCGTAAAATGTACTTTTACATCTCAAGGCCATACAGTTAACTTGTAGGAGAAGGATATTTTTCAAACGTTCCCTTTCTCTAACCAGCTCATCCAGAATATTCTCATCATTACCTTGTTTATGCTGCTGTTCCAAGTTGGCTATATTATACAATACAATTTTCGTCTCTCTATCCTTTTCCCTCTTTCTCTTAGCACCTTTCTGGATGAATTATCGTAATTTTGGGAATTATGTGAAATTTATAGTATATTGTAATTAAGTCATTACGCTCATCACTAGGTACTAGTTCTTCAAGAGCAAGTGTTCATTTTAATAAGTTATATTTTAAATCACAGATCCTGTTACAAACCCAGTTATATCAGTATCCAGTCTTGTGTCAAAAGAAAATGACCCCATCAAATTCACATGTGACTCATCTAATGCTAAGAGGATAACATGGAGTAAAAGTGGTTCTGCTGTACCCACCAGAGCTACCTTATCACCAGATAACAGGACCATCACCTTCCCCAGGCTTATCCGTACAGACTCTGGAGACTATCGGTGTGAGGCTGAAAACCTCATCACTAAGAGGATCAGCGATCCCTACAAACTAACAGTAGCCTGTGAGTACTGAATATCTGCATCCTGCTTGGACTAAATATGGTGACCCATATAATCAAGGTGATATTAAAGGTTTTAGCAGCAAGATAAGGAGTGGCAGAATGGTGTGTGAATATGACCTAAAAGGGCATCTGTGATCTAGCTCTAAAACTAGATAGTGAAAACTGAAGGATGAAGGATGGCAAGTGTAGGCAGGGGATCACCAGTGCAGGGAGAGAATGGGGAATGCAGGAAGAGGATGGTGAGTGCAGGAAGAGGATGGCGAGTGCAAGCAGAGGATGGTCAATGCAGGCAGATAATAGCAAGTGCAGGCAGAGGATGGCGAGTGCAGGCAGAGGATAGTGAGTGCAGGCAGGGGAAGGCGAGTGCAGGTAGAGGATACTCAGTGCACGCAGAGAATAGCAAGTGCAGGTAGAGGATGGATAGTGCAGGCAGAGGTTGGCGAGTGCAGGCAGATGATGATGAGAGCCAGTAGAGGATGGTGATTTCAGATGGAGGATGGCAAGTGCAGGCAAAGGATGGCGAGTGCAGGCAGAGGATGGCAAGTGCAGGCAGAGGATGGCGAGTGCAGGCAGATGATGGTGAGAGCCTGTAGAGGATGGCGAGTGCACATGGAGGATGGCAAGTGCAGGCAGAGGATGGGGAATGCAGGCAGAGGATGTCAAGTGCAGGCAGAGGATGGCGAGTGCAGGCAGAGGATGGTGAGTGCAGGCAGAGGATGGCAAGTGCAGGCAGCGGATGGCGAGTGCAGGCAGAGGATAGCGAGTGCAGGCCGAGGATGGTGAGAGCCAGTAGAGGATGGCGAGTGCCAATGGACGATGGCAAGTGCAGGCAGGCAATGGAGAGTGCAGGCATGAGATGGCAAGTGCAGGCTGAGGATGGTGAGTGCAGGCAGATGATGGTGAGAAGAAAAACACCCCATCCTGAGGTGCTGGAATCACGAGCAGCGAATCAGAAATAAAAAGTAGTATCCGCTCTCTCCGACAGGAAGATGGAACAAGATGGAATAAAAAGGCTGACATGTTTCAGACAGCAATGTCCTTACTCATAGCCCCAGATGATAGTGAGAGCAGGTAGAGAATTGCGAGTGCAGATGGAGGATGGATAGTGCAGGAAGAGGATGGTGAGTGCAGATGGAGGATGGCTAGTGCAGATGGAGGATGGCTAGTGCAGGAAGAGGATGGTGAGTGCAGATGGAGGATGGTGATGAGTGCAGGCAGAGGGTGGCGAGTGCGGGCAGAGAATCGTGATTGCAGTCAGAGGATGGTGAGTGCAGATGGAGGATGGTGATGAGTTCAGGCAGAGGGTGGCAAGTGCAGGCAGAGGGTGGCGAGTGCAGGCAGAGGGTGGCGAGTGCAGGCAGAGGCTGGTAAGTGCAGGTAGAGGGTGGCAAGTGCAGGCAGAGAATCGTGATTGCAGACAAAGGATGGTGAGTGCAGATGGATGATGGTGATGAGTGCAGGCAGAGAATCGTGAGTGCAGGCAGAGGATGGTGATGAGCAGTGGCGTAGCAATAGGGGTTGCAGAGGTAGCGACCGCATGGAGGCCCCAAGGGGCTCTTCCTCAACCAAAGTATTAGCTGTTTATTGGTCCTGTGGTGGTAATATTCACTTCTATAGAGGCTTTGAATAGTAGTAATCATTAACAAACTGTTCCCCACCCACTTCTTACATCTCTGACACTGTGGATGACCTTAGCAGGTTTTGTTGCGTCGTATCAAGTGTTACATATAGAGTGCTTGGGGGGACCCAATGTAAAACTCACACCGGGGCCCATAGCTCCATAGCTACGCCACTGGTGATGAGTGCAGGCAGGGGGTGGCGAGTGCAGGCAGAGGGTGGCGAGTGCAGGCAGAGGATGGCGCGTGCAGGCAGAGAATGGCGAGTGCAGGCAGAGGATGGCGAGTGCAGGCAGAGAATGGTGAGTGCAGGCAGAGGATGGTGAGTGCAGGCAGAGGATGGTGAGTGCAGGCAGAGGATGGTGCGTGCAGGCAGAGGATGGTGAGTGCAGGCAGAGGATGGTGAGTGCAGGCAGAGGATGGTGAGTGAAGGCAGAGGGTGGTGTGTGCAGGCAGAGGATGGTGAGTGCAGGCAGGGGATGGTGAGTGCAGGCAGGGGATGGTGAGTGCAGGCAGGGGGTGGTGAGTGCAGGAAGAGGATGGTGAGTGCAGGCAGAGGATGGTGAGTGCAGGCAGAGGATGGTAAGTGCAGGCAGAGGATGGTAAGTGCAGGCAGAGGATGGTGAGTGAAGGCAGAGGGTGGTGTGTGCCAGCAGGGGATGGCGAGTGCAGGCAGAGGGTGGTGTGTTTAGGGAGAGGGTGGTGAGTGCAGGCAGAGGATGGTGAGTGCAGGCAGAGGATGGTGAGTGCAGGCAGAGGATGGCAAGTGCAGGCAGAGGGTGGTGTGTTCAGGGAGAGGGTGGTGAGTGCAGGCAGGGGATGGTGAGTGCAGGCAGGGGGTGGTGAGGGCAGGCAGGGGATGGTGTGTGCAGGCAGAGGATGGTGAGTGCAGGCAGAGGATGGTGAGTGCAGGCAGAGGGTGGTGTGTTCAGGGAGAGGGTGGTGAGTGCAGGCAGGGGATGGTGAGTGCAGGCAGGGGGTGGTGAGGGCAGGCAGGGGATGGTGTGTGCAGGCAGAGGATGGTGAGTGCAGGCAGAGGATGGTGAAGGCAGGCAGGGGATGGTGAGTGCAGGCAGGGGATGGTGAGGGCAGGCAGGGGATGGTGTGTGCAGGCAGAGGATGGTGAGTGCAGGCAGAGGATGGTGAGTGCAGGCAGGGGATGGTGAGTGCAGGCAGAGGATGGTGAGGGCAGGCAGGGGATGGTGTGTGCAGGCAAAGGATGGTGAGTGCAGGCAGAGGATGGTGAGGGCAGGCAGGGGATGGTGTGTGCAGGCAGAGGATGGTGAGTGCAGGCAGAGGATGGTGAGTGCAGGCAGAGGATGGTGAGTGCAGGCAGGGGATGGTGAGTGCAGGCAGGGGATGGTGAGTGCAGGCAGGGGATGGTGAATGCAGGCAGGGGATGGTGAGTGCAGGCAGGGGATGGTGAGTGCAGGCAGAGGGTGGTGAGTGCAGGCAGAGGGTGGTGAGTGCAGGCAGAGGGTGGTGTTTGCAGGTAGAAATGGAGACTTAATTTTCAAACGTTGTGCTATAGGATCTGCTCTGTAAAAATGATTACAGCTATGGTGGTCTGTTGAAGTCTAATATTTCCAACACACTACTGTGACTTTATAGACTTCCTGAACTGTGAAAGGTGCAAAAAAAAAAATAAAAAAACTGTGTATGGCACTACTTGTTTCTTTTTTTTTCTTTTTTTTTTAAGAGCGGTTGTGAAATGTGACAGCGTGAAATAACATTTTACATGTCCTACTTGTGACACTGAAGATTCATTTTTACACTAACAGCAAACATGAATTTATCATGAAGAAAACATCTACAAAAATGTATGCAAATTGTTTTGCAATGCTTGTACATGGTGTCCACAGGACATAATGGCAAGTATTCATATGTCAATTATGGCCTGAAAGCCTGTGTAGCTGTACAGAGATGTGTGTTGTGGTGTTTTGGGGAATGGGTTTCTTCTTCATATGTTATTACTTTTCACTTTATGCCAGACGGCCCTGAAAATGTGACCATCACAGGACCCTCACAAGTGACTGCTGGATCCAACATCTCACTGACTTGCATCTCGGATTCTGTCCCCCCACCCAGCTACACCTGGAGGTTCAATGGAAAAATACTGACCCACTCTCCAAATCACACTCTCCATATTGAAAATGTCAGTGTGATAAATGAGGGAAATTATACCTGCGAAGCGACCAACTCAGTAACAAAGCATTCTGATGCCAGCTCCATCTACGTCACTGTGAAAGGTAAGACTTTGCAAACGTTCAAGTGTGACTCAACATGCATGGGTCAATCCTATACGATAAAATGCAAGTGTCCCTGCAACATCAACTGAATGGTTGTGTGTCCCTTGCTTTTTTGTACTGAGCATGTGCGCAAGGCAGTTACGACACAGGGCCGGATCTGACAGTTTGCTGTCTGTGGTTCACAGAGGTTCTCAATGCATTGTGGGAAAGAACAGCTTTTTCCAACTGCCAAGCAAGCAGCTCCCTGTGTGCATATATTTCAGACAGTGGTGGGAAACGAGCAAGTGGGACACGTATGTGCGCGCACTGCGGGGGGTAGCGGCTGTGACCTAGCGCCCGTTTTGTAACGGACGGGCCTTTTTACTAGTTACATATAAATACTTCCAAGACAATTATATGCATTACAAAATGTCAGCAAACATTACAAAAGGAAGGTCTCTGTCTTTTCTTCACCTTTTGCAGTTAGCTGAATAACAACTGTAATACTAAGAGGGCGTGGCTATAAGTCATAAGTGGGCATGGCTGCACATGGGTTGTGAGCAGCGATTTGGCATTCTATACCCCTGTAGCTATGAGTAATCCAACAGTCCAATAACTGTATCTTGATTCTAAAGAAAAAGGGGACTTGAATACAAGCATATGGGACTGTTCTCTTCACCAAACACTGGGTGGTTGTCATGGCTTATTTGTAGCTTTAAAAAAGGACTATATGAACTGATGCAATCTCAAAAGAGGCAGAAAAAGTCTCTGAAAAAGCTTTATTGACACATGTAGAAAAACATCAAAGACACACGATTCTTCAATATCACAGTGATAGGTCTTGAAAGCACATAAGATTGATTTGAATCAACAAACGGTTGTAGCTTTACGGGTATTTGACTTCAAGGCTACGACACATGTTCGTTTCGGGCTTTTATATAAAATTGTATGCGTCCTTCATCAGGCCGTGATACCCAATTCTGTGTAGCTCAACCAAGAACAAGAAGACCAATCTGGCGTCAAGAGCCATATACTGGGGGGTGTCTGTACTCACCAGACACACTAAACCTTCCCAACGGCTGTAATGAGGTGCTGCAAGGTGGGAACTTATGTGCTTTCAAGACCTATCACTGTGATATTGAAGAATCGTGTGTCTTTGATGTTTTTCTACATGTGTCAATAAAGCTTTTTCAGAGACTTTTTCTGCCTCTTTTGAGATTGCATCAGTTCATATAGTCCTTTTTTAAAGCTACAAATAAGTGTTAGTGGGCAAGGTGGATTGCCCTGAAAAAGGACTGTGTTTTGGATCCTTCACAATATAAAGGACTGTACCCCAAGATACTCTTTGTCAATGGTTGTCATGGCTGACAGGAAGCATTATTTAGCATGTTTACAAAGGCTGGCTGGTGGCTGCAGACTGTCCCGGAACAATAATTTTATTGACACTATATTTTAAACGACATTGGCCTTGATTCATAGAGCACGTAGTAAATGTAAAATGCTCGGTAAATCACCACATTTTAGACTTTTGTGTGCTAATTTATAAAAATGTTCACAGGTGCGGTAGAAGTTTGGTAATCTATCGCTTCAACAGTGGCATAGCTAAGGAGCTGTGGGCCCTGATGCAAGTTTTACAATGGGGCCCCCTAAGCACTCTATACATAACAATTGATACAGCACACCAAAACTTGCCAATGGCAACTACAGTGTCAGAGGTGCAACAAGGGGATGGGAAACAGCTTGTTAATGATTACCACTATTCAAAGCATCTATAGAAGTGATTATTATGAGCACAGGACCAATAGAGAGCTAATACTGTAGTTAACGGAGGGCACTTCATGGCCCTTCTGGCCCAAAGGCCCTGATGCGGCCACAACCTCTGCAACCCCTATTGCTACGCCCCTGCGCTTCAATAGACAAAAACTCCATGCAGTGAGGGCATTACAATAGTAAGTGACACCCCAACATCCCTTTAGATGTACATGTGGTGGGATGTGGGTGTCAGGGCACCCTCTGGAAAAAGGCACAGGAGACAAAAAGGAAACCCAATGGTGTAGTATGTCAAGGCAAATATGGTAAATGTGAAAGTAAAGAACTACTCACAAAGGTGGGTTGCAGAGGGGCAACCGACCACAGGAAGCAGGTGAAGACAATAAACCCAACTCCACCCGTGGAGGTCACCGGGTACCTGGATGCGGTCGCTCTCTTTGTAGAAAGAAGGGAAACAGATATCCACCATGGTGAAACCACGGGTACTCTGTCTCCACCTCTCAAACGGGTGTCGTGTGGGGGTATGGAGTGCACTATATAGGTAAAAGAGGCGCCCTGGTGTATAATAAAAGCATTTAAGAACAGTTTAAAATCGACAAGAAATTGAGGTAGTTTACCTCAGTGACGAAAAACCTTTGTATTAACAAAAGATTTTATTAGTGATAGCACAGGCAACGCGTTTCATGGGTCCAAGCCCGCGTCCTCAGGCCAATATCAGTGCCTACATTTACAGAAAAGAAACTCCTCAATATACTAGTACTTTAACATTATATACATAAACATACAAATATAGTACGAAAATATTATCATTATTATTATTAATGCTGCGTTATGCAATTTAATTTGGAGTCTGTTCCTATATTTCAAGCATTGATTCTTAGTAAATGCTTTTGTATGGATTATAGGTCATAGATATTAATATTAATATTAGATATTATCTATATATGTTTATCTATCTATCTATATATATAATAGAGTAAGTGCCTCAACCTTCAAGCAAGAAGAAGAAGTAGTGCCCTGCCCCCTGGGCCGGTCCAAGCAAAAAGAAGGGTCTGGTCCAAGCAAGAAGAAGAAGAAGTAGTGTCATATCAAACCAAGGGCAAAGATAGATAATTTGCATATTCAGTAGCAGTGCATTGTGGGTAACCACAAATGTTCACTTATAGCTGAATTATTGCAGATTTGCTTCTGTTTTAAGAAGGAGGATTACTCCAAGCTTTGTTTTTTTTAGTAGCAGGGCTTTTTGGTCCCTTTTATCTCCCTATACATTCTTAGAAGTTTGGGTCACCCTGAGCTGCTTGGTTACTCTGTTGTACTGGTCCAAGCCCTATCTCATACAGCCATATTGATCCATGCCATGTACAGATGAGGATCAAACATCTGAAATAGGCTGTCACATGTGGGTTTGATATGACTGTGTAAAACTTAAAGAGAATCTGTATTGTTAAAATCGCACAAAAGTAAACATACCAGTGCGTTAGGGGACATCTCCTATTATCCTCTGTCACAATTTTGCCGCTCCTCGCCGCATTAAAAGTGGTTAAAAACAGTTTTTAAAAGTTTGTTTGTAAACAAACAAAATGGCCACCAAAACAGGAAGTAGATTGATGTACAGTATGTCCACACATAGAAAATACATCCATACATAAGCAGGCTGTATACAGCCATCCTTTTGAATCTCAAGAGATCATTTGTGTGTTTCTTTCCCCCTGCAGCTATCTTCCACTGAAGTGTCAGGCTATTTCTTCCTGCAGAGTGCAGACAGCTGTGCCTGTATGTAATTCCTCAGTATGTGAAAGCCCAGCCAGCTCAGAGGAGGATTTATCCAGCTTGTAAAAGATAATAGAACAGAGAGAAGCTGCACTAATCTAAATATCACACAGGCAGTGTGCAGAGAGGGGCATGGATGAGGGAGTTCATAGCAGAACCACAACACTGAAGAACTTGGCAGCCTTCCAGACACAGGCCTGACAAGTCTGACAAGAGAGAGATAAGTTGATTTATTACAGAGATGGTGATAGTAGAACGTGCTGCAGTAAGCCAGAACACATTAGAATAGCTTTTGGAACTTGTAGGATGATAAAAAACAGGATGCAATTTTTGTTACGGAGTCTCTTTAAAGCTATAGGCTTGCTTGACTTACTAAGGGTGAAAAGGAATAATTTGCATATTTAGTAGTGGTGCATTGTGGGTAATCACAAATGTTCACTTATAGCTGAATTATTGCAGATTTTCTTCTGTTTTAAGAAGGCAAATTACACCAAGCTTTGATTTTTTTTAGTAGGAGGTCTTTTTTGGTCCCTTTTATCCACCTATACATTCCGAGTGGTTTGGGTCACCCTGAGCTGCTTAGTTACTCTGTTGTACTGGTCCAAGCCCTATCTCATACAGCTGTATCAATCATTGCCATGTACAGATGAGGACCAAAAGTCTGAAACAGGCTGTCTACATGTGGGTTTGATATGACTGTGTAAAATTTAAAGCTATAGGCTTGCTATACACCAGTGGCTCTGGATGCTTGCTTGGCTTACTAAGGGTGAAAAGGAATTATTTGCATATTTAGTAGCAGTGGATTTGGTGGTAACCACAAATGTTCACTTATAGCTGAATTATTGCATATTTCCTTCTGTTTTAGGAAGGCAAATTACACCAAGCTTTGCTTTTTTTTAGTAGGAGGTCTTTTTTGGTCCCTTTTATCCCCCTATACATTCTTAGTACATTGGGTCACCCTGAGCTGCTTGGTTACTCTGTTGTACGGGTTCAAGCCCTATCTCATACAGCTGTATCAATCCCTGCCATGTACTGATGAGGGCCAAAAGTCTGAAACAGGCTGTCTTCATGTGGGTTTGATATGACTGTGTAAAATTTAAAGCTATATGCTTGCTATACACCAGCAGCTCTGGTTGCTTGCTTGGCTTACCAAGGGGGGAAAGGGGTAATTTGCATATTTAGTAGCAGTGCATTGTGGGTAACCACAAATGTTCACTTATATAGCTGAATTATTGCAGATTACCTTCTGTTTTAAAAAGGCAAATTACACCAATACAGTGTGCACCATTGCAGGAAGTGACAACAGTGGAACACACGATGGAACACGGAAGAGGTGAGTCATCCCTGCCCGCTGTCTCTTACTAATAGTGGCGGCTGCTACTGTGCTTAAGCAGGAGGGGGACCAAGGTAAGGGGGGGGGGGGGGGTGGTTCCTGCTGAGCTTAAGCAGGAGGGGGAGTGCACATGGGGGACCCAGGTGAGTGGGGGGTGTTTCCTGCTGAGCTTAAGCAGGAGGGGGAGTGCACATGGGGGACCCAGGTGAGTGGGGGGTGTTTCCTGCTGAGCTTAAGCAGGAGGGGGAGTGCACATGGGGGACCCAGGTGAGGGGGGGTTCCTGCTGAGCTTAAGCAGGAGGGGGAGTGCACATGGGGGACCCAGGTAAGGGGGCGGGAGTGCACATGGGGACCCAGGTAAGGGGGCGGGAGTGCACATGGGGACCCAGGTAAGGGGGGGGAAGTGCACATGGGGACCCAGGTAAGGGGGAGGGGGTTCCTGCTGAGCTTAAGCTGGATGTAGAGCACACATGGGGGACCCAGTTCCCCGCCACTGTGCCCAATACCCCCTTCCTGCTCTCTACACTCTTATGCGGCGTATGCTACGCCGCGGGTCGGCTAGTACTAGATATTAAGGATATTTGCACTTATTTCAATGAATAGTAGTATTTGTGCGCCATAGGTGCACAAATAAATAAATCAATAATTGGTACTAATAACCATATTTAAGTTGCATGTATGAATAAGTAAAATTCAAAGGATACCATAAAACACACTTATCTTGCTTAAATCTAGGAATGCATAAAATACTAGGACTACTAATAGGGACTAATATCATAATACCTTGTTATATATAATAATAAAAATTGTACTAGAAAGACTTGGCCAGCTACATGAAATCAGGGGACATACCTTAGGGAACGCTGGGCTCAATGGGCTGCGCTTACCTATATGTTAAAAAGTTAGCCAGTCACTGATGTATAAAAACAGCATAGTGCATAATATCAGGATTTGTCAGCAGGGGGAGCGATGTATCCGCAGGATAAAAATGGAAAGAAAATACAAGAAGAGGGTTTACTTACCAAACTAAGCAAACTAAGTTAAGCAAACTTTTGTTTTTCTTAACATCTTAGTAAGGGGCTTTTAGGACCATTGTAGTCCCTTACACCAGTGCTGGGCCGAAATTACGCATTAGCGTAATTACGCATCGTAATTCACTACAAATGCGCCGTAAGCGTTACGTGTAAGGTTACGGTATTACGCGTAATTAATTACGCGTAGACCGTGGGTTACGTTTTACGCGTAACAAATTACGCGTAAGACAGTAAACTCCCATTGAAATTACACAGTCTGCCGTAATCGCGTAATATTACGCTCCCGTATAATATAAAAAAGCCGCCGACTTTAAGGGTTAATAGCAAAGCCCCCTTAAGTGCTAAGAGCCTCAAATTTGGAGAATATATTAAGGAGATCAGAAGGAATAAGAGGAAAAAAATTTTTTTCAAAAAGACTTTATAGTTTTTGAGAAAATCGATGTTAAAGTTTCAAAGGAAAAATAGATACATTTAAAAACCCGCCGACTTTAACGGTTAATAGCAAAGCCTGCTTAAAATTTAGAAACACCAAATTTACAGGGTATATTAAGGGGATCAGTGGGAATAAGAGGAAAAAAATTTTTTTCAAAAAGACCTTATAGTTTTTGAGATAATCGATTTTTAAGTTTCAAGGGCAAAAATGTCTTTTAAATGCGGAAAATGTCAGTTTTTTTTGCACAGGTAACAATAGTGTTTTATTTTCATAGATTCCCCCAAGTGGGAAGAGTTTTACTTACTTCGTTCTGAGTGTGGGAAATATTAAAAAAAAAAAACGACGTGGGGTCCCCCCTCCCAGACCTCTTTAACCCCTTGTCCCCCATGCAGACTGGGATAGCCAGAATGCGGAGCACCGGCCGCGTGGGGCTCCGCACCCTGACTATACCAGCCCGCATGGTCCATGGATTGGGGGGTCTCGGAAGGGGAGGGGCAGCCAAGCTTTCCCCTCCCCCTCCGAGCCCTTGTCCAATCCAAGGACAAGGGGCTCTTCTCCACCTCCGATGGGCGGTGGAGGTGGAGGCCGCGATTTCCTGGGGGGGAGGTTCATGGTGGCATCTGGGAGTCCCCTTTAAAAGGGGGTCCCCCAGATGCCCACCCCCCCTCCCAGGAGAAATGAGTATAGAGGTACTTGTACCCCTTACCCATTTCCTTTAAGAGTTAAAAGTAAATAAACACACAGACACTTTGAAAAAGTATTTTAATTGAACAAAAAACATAACCACGAAAAAAGTCCTTTAATATTCTTAATTAACCATTAATACTTACCTGTCCCTTTAAAAGCCAGTTCCCACGCAATATCCTCGGAAATATACTAATCAGTTACAATGTAACAAAGCTATTACAATGTAACAACTTTGTTACTTTGTAACACCACCGCACCCGACGTCACTCGCCGCCACCGCCGCGTCTGCGCTGACCCGACAGAGCTCTGAGCTATATAGCTCAGAGCTCCCTAAGCATCTTTGTATTTGGGCTCCAAGGAGCCCCATTGGTCCTTAGCAGACCAATGGGGTTCCTTTAAATCAGAAGGAACCCCATTGGTCTGCTAAGGACCAATGGGGCTCCTTGGAGCCCAAATACAAAGATGCTAAGAGAGCTCTGAGCTATATAGCTCAGCAGGGCCGAGCCTGGGCGGGTGCTGCGGGTGCAAGGCACCCAGGCGCCTGCCTCTGAGAGGCGCCGCCCGGCCGCCGCTCTCCCCCTGTGGCCGCCGCTCGCTCGCTCCCTCCCTCCCTCTAGCCGCCGGCGCCGCGTCAGACCTCGATCAGGCGGGCGGGCGCTAGGACCTAGCACGCCGCACTGATATGCGGAAGTGACATCACTTCCGCATATAGAGCGGGTGCGCCTGGCGCCTTCTTACTGGTCGGGTCGCCTGCTGATTGAGGTCTGAAGCTGCTGCAAGGTGAGGAGGGAGCGGCGGCGGCAGAGGCAGCAGCGGCGGGAGGGGAGGATTGGGTGCGCTCCTGTCACTACCTAAACAGGGACCCTATACCCCCTGGCTACCTATCCTGGGCACATATTACCCCCTGGCTACCTATCCTGGGCACATATACCCCCTGGCTACCTATCCTGGGCACATATTACCCCCTGGCTACCTATCCTGGGCACATATTACCCCCTGGCTACCTATCCTGGGCACATATACCCCCTGGCTACCTATCCTGGGCACATATTACCCCCTGGCTACCTATCCTGGGCACATATTACCCCCTGGCTACCTATCCTGGGCACATATTACCCTCTGGCTACCTATCCTGGGCACATATTACCCCCTGGCTACCTATCCTGGGCACATATTACCCCCTGGCTACCTATCCTGGGCACATATACCCCCTGGCTACCTATCCTGGGCACATATACCCCCTGGCTACCTATCCTGGGCACATATACCCCCTGGCTACCTATCCTGGGCACATATACCCCCTGGCTACCTATCCTGGGCACATATACCCCCTGGCTACCTATCCTGGGCACATATACCCCCTGGCTACCTATCCTGGGCACATATTACCCTCTGGCTACCTATCCTGGGCACATATTACCCCCTGGCTACCTATCCTGGGCACATATTACCCCCTGGCTACCTATCCTGGGTACATATTACCCCCTGGCTACCTATCCTGGGCACATATTACCCCCTGGCTACCTATCCTGGGCACATATTACCCTCTGGCTACCTATCCTGGGCACATATTACCCCCTGGCTACCTATCCTGGGCACATATTACCCTCTGGCTACCTATCCTGGGCACATATTACCCCCTGGCTACCTATCCTGGGCACATATTACCCCCTGGCTACCTATCCTGGGCACATATTACCCCCTGGCTACCTATCCTGGGCACATAATACCCCCTGGCTACCTATCCTGGGCACATAATACCCCCTGGCTACCTATCCTGGGCACATATACCCCCTGGCTACCTATCCTGGGCACATATACCCCCTGGCTACCTATCCTGGGCACATATACCCCCTGGCTACCTATCCTGGGCACATATACCCCCTGGCTACCTATCCTGGGCACATATACCCCCTGGCTACCTATCCTGGGCACATATTACCCCCTGGCTACCTATCCTGGGCACATAATACCCCCTGGCTACCTATCCTGGGCACATAATACCCCCTGGCTACCTATCCTGGGCACATAATACCCCCTGGCTACCTATCCTGGGCACATATACCCCCTGGCTACCTATCCTGGGCACATATACCCCCTGGCTACCTATCCTGGGCACATATACCCCCTGGCTACCTATCCTGGGCACATATACCCCCTGGCTACCTATCCTGGGCACATATACCCCCTGGCTACCTATCCTGGGCACATATACCCCCTGGCTACCTATCCTGGGCACATATACCCCCTGGCTACCTATCCTGGGCACATATACCCCCTGGCTACCTATCCTGGGCACATATACCCCCTGGCTACCTATCCTGGGCACATATTACCCCCTGGCTACCTATCCTGGGCACATATTACCCCCTGGCTACCTATCCTGGGCACATAATACCCCCTGGCTACCTATCCTGGGCACATAATACCCCCTGGCTACCTATCCTGGGCACATAATACCCCCTGGCTACCTATCCTGGGCACATATACCCCCTGGCTACCTATCCCGGGCACATATACCCCCTGGCTACCTATCCCGGGCACATATACCCCCTGGCTACCTATCCCGGGCACATATACCCCCTGGCTACCTATCCCGGGCACATATACCCCCTGGCTACCTATCCCGGGCACATATACCCCCTGGCTACCTATCCCGGGCACATATACCCCCTGGCTACATATCCTGGGGACACTGGCTGTTTGTCATTATGTGCATTTGCTGGTGAAAAGCAGTCTCTTGTTATGTGAATTTGCTGGTGAAAAGCAGTCTCTTGTTATGTGCATTTGCTGGTGAAAAGCAGTCTCTTGTTTTGTGCATTTGCTGGTGAAAAGCAGTCTCTTGTTATGTGCATTTGCTGGTGAAAAGCAGTCTCTTGTTATGTGCATTTGCTGGTGAAAAGCAGTCTCTTGTTATGTGCATTTGCTGGTGAAAAGCAGTCTCTTGTTATGTGCATTTGCTGGTGAAAAGCAGTCTCTCGTTATGTGCATTTACATGGGGAAAAGCAGTCTCTCGTTATGTGCATTTACATGGGGAAAAGCAGTCTCTCGTTATGTGCATTTACATGGGGAAAAGCAGTCTCTCGTTATGTGCATTTACATGGGGAAAAGCAGTCTCTCGTTATGTGCATTTACATGGGGAAAAGCTGTCTCTTATGTGCATTTAGTGGGGAATTTTTGTCAGTAAAAATAATCTTTTGTCAGTAAATTTTTAGGTATTTGTCAGTAAAAAATAACGTGAAAGGTTGGCAACACTGGCAGGCTGTGTGGCGCAACGGGAAAGATACAGGCAGCCCACCTTGGGCTTGGCAGGGGGGAGGAGCCGATGTCAGCGAGCGAGAGTAGGGTGGCCGCAGGCAGCCATAAATACGCAGTGTGTGACTGCGTCGCACTCGCAGAGCCTCTCAGCCTGAGTCAGTCCAGAGACTAGCAGACTGTCACTCGCAGGAAGCCAAAGCCAGCCAGGAGCAAGCCCATGGAAGAGGGGTAGGAATGGGGTATCACATGCATGCGTAAAGAGGTGGAAGGTGTGGGTGTGATTAGGAAGGACATGGGTGTGGTTATGTGGTTGGGCGTGGTTAATTTAACCACTCCCATAGGCGCCAGAGAAAATCTTGCACCCAGGTGCCAGGCACCCCAGGCTCACCCCTGTAGCTCAGAGCTCTGTCGGGTCAGTGCGGGACGCTAAGTCCCCGCCGCCTCCCGCTGTCAGCCCCGCCCACATCTGTCACCCACATGTCACCCACATGTGGGTGACATGTGGGTGACATGTGGAAGAGGCGGGGAGGACAGCGGGAGGCGGCGGGGACTTAGCGTCCCGCACGGACCCGACAGAGCTCTGAGCTATATAGCTCAGAGCTCTCTTAGCATCTTTGTATTTGGGCTCCAAGGAGCCCCATTGGTCCTTAGCAGACCAATGGGGTTCCTTCTGATTTAAAGGAACCCCATTGGTCTGCTAAGGACCAATGGGGCTCCTTGGAGCCCAAATACAAAGATGCTTAGGGAGCTCTGAGCTATATAGCTCAGAGCTCTGTCGGGTCAGCGCAGACGCGGCGGTGGCGGCGAGTGACGTCGGGTGTTACATTGTAATAGCTTTGTTACATTGTAACTGATTAGTATATTTCCGAGGATATTGCGTGGGAACTGGCTTTTAAAGGGACAGGTAAGTATTAATGGTTAATTAAGAATATTAAAGGACTTTTTTCGTGGTTATGTTTTTTGTTCAATTAAAATACTTTTTCAAAGTGTCTGTGTGTTTATTTACTTTTAACTCTTAAAGGAAATGGGTAAGGGGTACAAGTACCTCTATACTCATTTCTCCTGGGAGGGGGGGTGGGCATCTGGGGGACCCCTTTTTAAAGGGGACTCCCAGATGCCACCATGAACCTCCCCCCCAGGAAATCGCGGCCTCCACCTCCACTGCCCATCGGAGGTGGAGAAGAGCCCCTTGTCCTTGGATTGGACAAGGGCTCGGAGGGGGAGGGGAAAGCTTGGCTGCCCCTCCCCTTCCGAGACCCCCCAATCCATGGACCATGCGGGCTGGTATAGTCAGGGTGCGGAGCCCCACGCGGCCGGTGCTCCGCATTCTGGCTATCCCAGTCTGCATGGGGGACAAGGGGTTAAAGAGGTCTGGGAGGGGGGACCCCACGTCGTTTTTTTTTTAATATTTCCCACACTCAGAACGAAGTAAGTAAAACTCTTCCCACTTGGGGGAATCTATGAAAATAAAACACTATTGTTACCTGTGCAAAAAAAACTGACATTTTCCGCATTTAAAAGACATTTTTGCCCTTGAAACTTAAAAATCGATTTTCTCAAAAACTATAAGGTCTTTTTGAAAAAAAATTTTTTCCTCTTATTCCCACTGATCCCCTTAATATACCCTGTAAATTTGGTGTTTCTAAATTTTAAGCAGGCTTTGCTATTAACCGTTAAAGTCGGCGGGTTTTTAAATGTATCTATTTTTCCTTTGAAACTTTAACATCGATTTTCTCAAAAACTATAAGGTCTTTTTGAAAAAAAAAATTTCCCTCTTATTCCTTCTGATCTCCTTAATATATTCTCCAAATTTGAGGCTCTTAGCACTTAAGGGGGCTTTGCTATTAACCCTTAAAGTCGGCGGCTACCTAACATTGATCCATGCGTCAACTTTTCCGCTTGGCAGCATGACCTTACGCATTAATTGCTAGTAGGAATTTACGCGTAAGCCTATAACAAAACAACTTGAATTACGGTATTCTTACGCGTAATTGCGTAAGGGCAATGCGTAATTACAGACATGTACCGAAATTGAATGTCTATGCCGTAAGCGTAATTTCGTAATGCGTAATAGCGTAAAATTACGCGTAATGATCCGTAAGCGTAGCTTTTTCCATTACGATCAGCACTGCCTTACACACTCTAATGAGTTCTGGGTCACCATGAGCTTGCTGGTTAGTCTGTACCTCTCGGTGTTACAAGCCCTACTGCATAGAGCCAAATTAATCCATGCCATGCACTGATGAGGATCAAACAATCCGACAGTCTGTATGCATGTTGGATTATTATGGCTCTGTACAAATTAACAAGCTGACACATCATTGCATTCCAGCGGTTCTGGAGGTGTGTTTAACGCGTACGTTAAAAAGGGGCGCTGGGAAAAAAGGGCGCGGGGTTTTAAGCGATAAGCATGGATAACGTTTAAAAATATATTGTACTGTATTTCGTTTAAAATTAATGTTTTATAAAGTTATAAATCATTAAATAATGTGCATGAAATCGGCAATTGTAAAAACGTTAATCTTCCGTTTAAATAGTGAAATGTATAATAACGTTTAAAAAAAAATTACTAAGTAACCCTCCCTGTACCTACCCCTAGACCCCCCTGTTGGTGCCTAAACCTAAGACCCCCCTGTTGGTGCCTAAACCTAAGACCCCCCTGTTGGTGCCTAAACCTAAGACCCCCCTGTTGGTGCCTAAGTAACCCTCCCTGTACCTACCCCTAACTCCTAGACCCCCCTGTTGGTGCCTAAACCTAAGACCCCCCTGTTGGTGCCTAAACCTAAGACCCCCCTGTTGGTGCCTAAACCTAAGACCCCCTGTTGGTGCCTAAACCAAGGACCCCCTGTTGGTGCCTAAACCTAAGACCCCCCTGGTGGTGCCTAAACCTAAGACCCCCTGGTGGTGCCTAAACCTAAGACCCCCCCTGGTGGTGCCTAAACCTAAGACCCCCCTGTTGGTGCCTAAACCTAAGACCCCCCTGTTGGTGCCTAAACCTAAGACCCCCCTGTTGGTGCCTAAACCTAAGACCCCCCTGATGGTACCTAAACCTAAGACCCTCCTTAGTATTGTGTGTAGAATAATGTTTTAAAAACAGTAAGGGATAAAATATATAACAATTTACGTTACGTACTGATCGCTTTGTTTCGTTAAAAATTAAGGTTTTACAAACACTAAGAGATAACATTTAAAATAATGTTTTATTGAAATAGGAAACGTAAATCATCACAAGCAGTTATAAAACATGAAAAATCTTCGGGCGCCGTTGGAAAACGTTATTATTCTCGGGCGCCCTTTTTTCCTGTTCGGCGCCCAGTAAACGATAATTATTATGGGAGTGAATGGCGGCGCCCGATTTGTCCACTAGCCACCTGCGCCCTTTTTTACTGTTTCCGTGTTTAGCTTCTAAGGGTAGAATGGTTAATTTGCATATATTCAGCAGTGATGCCCTGGGAGACATCTCGAGCTCACTCCAACCTGAATTATCGCAAATTCTTTCTGTTTTAAGAAAGCAAACTTTTGTTTTTCTTACCAAACTATGCAATAGGTTTAGCATAGGGAGCCTCTAGAGGGGGGAATCCCACGCTGGGCTATATAGAATTTACAGTGCGATTGGCGTTAGTTTTTATTATTATATATAACAAGATATTATGATATTAGTCCCTATTAGTAGTCCTAGTATTTTATGCATTCCTAGATTTTAGCAAGATAAGTGTGTTTTATGGTATCCTTTGAATTTTACTTATTCATACATGAAACTTAACCACCTCAGGACAAGAGCAATTTTCACATGTCAGCGCATCTCCCATTCATTCATCAATAACTTTATTACTATCAATCACACCTACATTATCTATATATTGTTTTGTTTTTTTCAGGACAAAATAGGCTTTTAGTGTGTGAAAATTTTGTTTAGTAATGACCTTATTTTCTATGCATTTTAAAGGGAAATAAAGGTAAAAAATAGAAAAAACACACTATTTCTCATTTTACATCCAATATAGCTTTACAATAAACAGTGCTAACTATAGGTTAAACCCACAAATTTTATTTGCTCATCCATCCTGGTTATTACAACATTTAGATTATGTTCCTAGCACAATGTATGGTGACAATATTGTATTTGGAAATAAAGGTGTTTTTTGCTTCCTCACTGTACACTATCGATGATTATGAGACCTTATTTGCAAAAATAATAGTAATATACCCTCATGGCATACATATTTAAAAAACCAAGTTCCTAAGGTAACATGTTTTTTTGTCTTACATTTTGTCACATTGTTTTCATTTTATAAGTCTTTTCTTTTGGTACAGAATATGTGAAAAATGTATTGCTTTTGATTCAGTTTGTGACTAAAAAGAATACACAAGACATGGGCCTCAACCCTAAAACTTTTTAAACTCAATTCTACAACTTATCAGGGTTACAATGTTACCAGGTATGTCTCTTGTAGTTTTGCTAAGACTTTCCCAAGTTTGATCATAGTTTTGAAAATTACTTTTTCATGTTAGACCCATTTTTTATGTGACGTTCGCCCAAGCTTTAAGACACACCAAAATGTATTCTACAACCTGTCACGGTTAAAATGATACCACATATGCCTCATTTAGTAACAAACTGGTGGTGCAGTCTCCACAACTACACTGGACAAATATATTCGTCCAGTTAGGCTTAAATGGTTAAATATGGTTATTAGTACCAATTATTTATTTATTTGTGCACCTATGGCGCACACATACTATTATTCCTTGAAATAAGTGCAAATACCCTTAATATCTAGTATAAACATATATAAATATTATCTTATATTAATATCTATGACCTATAATCCATACAAAGAAGCATTTACTAAGAATCAATGCTTGAAATATAGGAACAGACTCGGAATTAAATTGCATAACGCAGCAATAATAATGATAATATTTTCGTACTATATTTGTATGTGTATGTATACAATATTAAGGTACTAACTAGTATATTGAGGAGTTTCTTTCCTGTAAATGTAGGCACTGGTATTGGCCTGAGGAAGCGGGCTTGGACCCGTGAAACGCGTTGCCTGTGCTATCACCAATAAAATCTTTTGTTAATGCAAAGGTTTTTTTGTCATTGAGGTAAGCTACCTCAATTTCTTGTCAATTTTAAACTGTTCTTAAATGCTTTTATTACACACCAGGGCGCCTCTTTTACCTAAATACTGCTTTAGATGTACATTTTTTGCTACACTGTTTGTTATACTGCCTCTGCTCCCTCTGAATCTATCAATTAGTCCTTCTTAACATTTTATTTATTTGCCACAGCTTAGATTAACTTACAAGAAACTTTAAACATGCCTTGCTTAGGTGATCTCCCCACTAGCTCCTCTGCATCTTCAAACAGGAACCTAAGAGGTTAGCGGCCGAACAGCCCCAGGGGTAGCCTCTTTTGTTCGTTTTTTTTTTCTGCTCACTGCCTGGGGGGTAGAACAGCTAGACCCGCCTGAGAAGCCTGCAGATCCTATCAAAATCCATCATCCGGACTTGCAGGAGACAGGGGCTGTTTCTATTGGCTTCTGCTCCTGTCATTCATTGCTTATCCCTCTCTGCTTGTGTGTGTCACAACTGGCTTCCCACAGTATCACTCACTCTCTGCTCTGTTTTCGGCACACTAGAGGTGCCGGTAAAATTTCAGGCTTTTACGGCATGATCTAGTCTTTATGAATTGACATTTGCTGACATTTGTTGGTAATCGGTAGTCGGTAATTTGACTCACTGCTCGATAATTTCAGTTTTTTATGCGGAAACAGCCTTTATGAATTGACATTTTTCTAATTGCTCTGTAAAGTCAGCTGTTTTCAGCATTACTGCATGCGGTAATGCTTTATAAATCGAGGCCATTGTGTATAAATCATATACACATCATTTTTATAACAAAAGTGGAGTTCCAATTTAAATCGGATTCATGGCTTTTTTATTTTATTACTTTAAACTTTCTCTTTTTATCTATTACTTGTAATTACTTTTTTTCTTTGCCAGGTAATATAACATATGCAAGGAATGCCTATATACAGGAAAACCTCAACTTAACTTCTTTTCTCTTCATCTCATCTCTGTCGTACTCTAGTCTAGATATTTAAAAGCAATGTTTAAACATAAGCAAAGTCAGCTACCTATCTCATGGCCAGCACTGTTATTAAGGCAAAGGGGGCAATTGCTGGAAACCCGCCTCATCACCTGGCCCCTCAGGTTGTCTCCCCGAGGACCCTGCACAATTAGTGTCTGCATTGTAAGAACTCACCTGACCTAGCACACTGTTCTGTCTTCATGGCTGTCTGCCTATTCTCCATGATCCGGCGCAGGTTATTTAAGTATAAAATGCACCACATGTAGAAGAGGCAGGCGGTGGGGCTGAAAACAGAGCACAGACAGAGCAGCATGTAAGGACCGGAGAGTTATTACAATGCACCCACACATCGTGCCAGGGACCTGGGGAGTAGTCGGGAGGTGACCTAGGTGTGTGTGTGGGAAGGACGGTGGGTGGTGAGCAGCCGGATCTAGAGCCCTTGATGCTGTCTTTGCAGCGAGGAGGGGCTGTTTGGGGCAGGGGCCAGATTACCTTTGCTCCTGGGTCCCAGTACCGCTTAAACCAGCCCAAACCTGTCTAACTACATCTAAAGTGTTATTTTTTGCATCTAAAGGCTTGTACACACACTAGACAGTTCTTGGTCAAGGCATTCGGTTGGAGGCCACCTATGCCGAGGATGTAGTTTGTGTGTTCAGCAGCCCCTGACTCTCCCTCACGTATCACGGAGAGATCCAGACTGGCGGTGCCCCCCACTGCCCCCATAAAATTAAGCAGCGTTTCTCCCCCACAAAAAATAGCCAGCTCCTCCCCTGCATTATTAGCGGCGGGCATTTATCCCACAAAATTAGCCAGCTCTTCCTCGACATAATTTTTCAGCATTTACACAGGAAAATTAGGACACGTCTACACTTAGGCTCCCTTTACACCGAGGCAGGGCTTCTCGATGCACTCTGTGCGCCATGTAGTGCCTGACTTTGGTGTGGCTATAGCAGCAATGCTGATATTTCGGAGATCCGACGATTGCAGGGGACCAAATTACTTCTCCTTCCGAGTGAATAGCACTTGGTGGGGGAATAGCAATTAAGCCTGCATGGAATTTCAGCGGCAGAAGGGTGATCCGTCAGTCAGGAACCCTCTGCCAAAGTAACAGGGCGGTGAAAGCAAATGTACACCTTTCACACTGTGCATCAGTACGTGCGTTGGCTGCTGCAAGATGCCACTAAGGCACCAAAAGTCTTTGGTGTCTAGCACACTGAACGCGATGTGACGGAAGTATCCATTCTAATGCTAAGTCTGCAGCGAGTTGGAGGCCAACTTACGTGGGGACACAGCGATACCTGAATGGTGACTTAGAGAGCTATGCAAGTAGGCAGCAGCAGCTTCAAAGCAACGGTATTGGCGAGAGTGGCAAGACTCCGTGGCAAGAGTAGTTGAAATCTAGGCCTTGGCAGGAATAACAGGCCATAACAGGTTGGTTTCAACTACCAAAGACTGGAAGTTCTTTTAAGCAATCCTTACTATGATCTGATATACCCTAGCTAAAGATACTAAACTGGGGATACTGAGGAATCACTGCAGATGTCTTAGTATATCAGGGGCTGGCTATTTTGGCAACATAAAGGCAGAGTTATCAAATCAGAAGCAAAAGTGAAGTAGTTGCCCAGGGTAACCAATCACAAACCTTGTTTTATTTACCAGCTGAATCCTGATTGGTTGCTCCGGGTAACTGCTCCACTATGTGGAAAATCATCATGGCTTTTGTAAATTATGCTGTGTTCTCTTCTTCCAGAATCCGGGCCTAGAGTCACATCACTTGTTGTCATCATCAGCTGCGCTGCTCTGGGAATTATACTGGTCATTACTGCAGCTGTCCTGCTGTGTAAAAGATTTGCATTTCCAATAAAGAAGAAGGAAGAGACACGTATGTATCCTAAATGGAGCAACCTGTAACTGTGAGGTTGACCCTTTCCTATTCTTTGACGAACATCTGACATTGACCTTTTCCTGTATAGGCCCAAAGTCCGGCAGAGTCCGACATAGCAAATTGCGTCAGCCAATAAAATGCGGCACAGCGCCGTCTTGTGATCAAAGTGTCGGACTACACCTGATACTTTTATCATCGCCGGCCCCTCCATTGCCATTGTGCCTGTCTTCTCTCCCGCCCCTGTAGGACCAGAGCCGGCACGTCAAACAACAAAATAATGCTGGTGATCATGCAAGGGGCGGGGCTAAAGCGCATGAGTTGGTTTTGGTCCTGCCCCCCACCACTGATGCTGCTCGCCGCGCCCACCACCTGTAAATGACACAGAGCCTCGGGGAGCCCTGGCTCAGATCTGTTTTCAGGATCACCCACTTGCCACATAAATTCACACATAAATCTGTACATTTCCGGTCCAGTACTGTCCTGTCCTGTCAGTTGATGTGTGAACACAGCCACAGAAACACAAAAAAATTCATACAAAACTGACAGGACTGGGCCAGACCGAAAAGGCTTGGTTCTTACTTTAGCAGATCCAAAATGGGCACAGTCACTCTGCCGTCTGTGTCCACCCATCTGAAGCGATCACTGCTCACCTTTCCTGCCGCAGATCGCTGCCACTCGGTCCCTCTGTACTCACCCGGGAGCAGGGCCGGCCTTAAGTTTCACAGCGCCCTGAGCATAACCAGATTTTGGTGCTCCCCCCCCATTCATCCTCTTCACGTGCGCGTGCACACACACGCCCATGTGCAAGATCCCCTTTAGTTTATATAGGCAGGTCCCCCCCTTTAGTGAATATAGGCAGGTCCCCTCTTTAGCGTATATAGGCAGATCCCCCCCTTTAGTGTTTATAGGCAGATCCCCCCCTTTAGTGTATATAGGCAGATTCCCCCCTTTGGTGTATATAGGCAGATTTCCCCCCCCCCTTTTAGTGTATATAGGCAGATCCCCCTTTAGTATATATAGTAGACAGATCCCCTTTTAGTGTATATAGGCAGATGCCCCCCCCCCCCCCCTTAGTGTATAGAGGCAAATCCCTCCTTTAATACACAGGGCGGGCCATTTATATGGATACACCTTATCTATGGATACATCCCATATACCACACCATACCATCAATTTTTTTGTTCCAACAGTCTTGGAGGGATCTATCCAATGTGGGTTAGTGTCAGACCAATAGTGGTCGTTTTGTTTGCTAACCTCACCATTCACATAAACTGGTGTATCCATATAAATGTCCATATTAAGGTGAATCCATATAAATGGCCCACCCTGTATAAAGGCAGATCCTTCCCTTTAGTGTAAACAGTCCGATCCTCTTTTAGTTTATATAAGCAGATTCCCCACCCCCCTCTTTTAGTGTATATAGACATATTCCCCCCATTTAGTTTATTTAGGCAGGTCGCCCCTTTAGTATATATAGGCAGATCCCCCGTTTAGTATATATAGGCAAATCCACCCTTTAGTACATATAGGCAGATCCCCCTTTAGTGTATATAGGCATATCCCCCCTTTAGTATATACAAACAGATACCCCTTTTATTTTATAGCTAGGCAGATAAATAGTGTATAGTATACAAGCAGATCCCCCTTTAGCATATATAGGCATTCCCCTCCCAACCGGGAGGCAGTTGGGGAATCTTACTTTTCTGCTTGTAGCTGGGGACAGAAGATGGGCTGGAGTCAGGAGTGACAAGAAGGTCTCTCTCTGATTAGTGCGCAGCGCAGACATCACATGTGAGCGAGGGGTGGTGCTACTGGCACGCACGGTTCACACAGACTCAGCAAGAGGCAGCGGCAGGTTCCTGGAGTCTTCGCCCCATCACCCCTTGCGGCACCGGAGGCAGAGTTATCACTGGCAGCAGCCATAGACAGAGCCCACAGCTAGCAAAGAGAAATGAGGCCAGGGCCAGTTGAATGCACATCACGTGCGCCCCCCTGGAAGCCGGCGCCCTGAGCGACCACTCCGATCGCTCAGGTCAAAGGCCGGCCATGCCCGGGAGGCTGGCAGGAGCAAGGGGCTCTCCATAGGAGGCAATAGACCAATTCTCCACAGAAACAGTGAGAATATTCATTGGTGCACCTTGAACCAATGAGAATACTGCCTATTGATGAGGATTTCTATTGGTCTTTTTCAGCCCATTGGAAATGCCCATGTTTTTACTGGCCATCAGGCTGTGTACATGAACCGAGTGGCGGGTGAGACACGTGGGCTTTAGCCCGCTGTGGTCGTGCAGTAGCCCAGGGCAGATGCGCTCCCTCCATAGGCTATCCGCCTGCCCGGAATTATTGCGGACTGCACAGAATTGAGCTCCACTTACTGCAATGACTCCCGCAGATCCATTGCAGAGTGATAAGTGTGAACGGCTTCTATTTATAAAATAGGAGCCGGTCACTGTCAGTTTTAAGATAAGCAGAAAATAGACAACAAATGTCCGTTCTCCGCCCAAGTGGGAGCCAAAATGTACAGATTTATGAGTGAACACTGCCATAGAAACAGGGGCGTAACAATAGCCCCTGCAAGTAGGGCTGGTTCTAGCAACAATTGGGCCCAAGGGCTAAATTAGCCTGGGGCCCCCCAACAGACACCCCCGACCAAAAATCAGCATTAGAGGCCCTTTGTTGCAGCCAAATTTCCCACCTTAGCCCCTGACCATCCCAATCTCCTCCCAACTTAACTGTGCTCCCTGCCCCTGGGGCCCTTGCAGAGTCTTAGGCAATGTAGTGTCTCAGCTGCCCGCCAGCACAAGTGATATGCTACTCTGCCAAAGACTCTGCACAGGCACCTGGGGAGCAACAATTAAGATGGGGAGGCACCTTGGGGGCCCCTACAGGCTCTGGGGCCCTGGAGCGATTGCCCCCTTTTCCTCTATGGTAGCGCTGGCCCTGCCTGCAAGGGATGTAGCCGCAGGGGGGCCCTTAGGGAAAGAAGCCTGGGGGGAGGGCATTTTTAGAGGCAGGAGGGGGGCAGGAAGGGAGAGAAGCGGGCACAAACAGCAGTGGGGAGGGGGCCCGACTCCCCCCTCTCACTTCAGGCTACCATCAGCACTCCTCCCTCCAGCAACGATAGCTGGAGTGCCCCATTCAAAGATTTTTTTAGTGATTTCTAGTTACCCGGATGCAAAATGAACACAGTAGCTCCATTCATTTTGCATCCGCTCTGCGCCATCCACTCAGCCTCCATCCGTCCAAAGTGATTGCGGCTCACGTGTTCCTCCACTGCTCAGTCCAGCAGGAGCAGGGGGCTCTTCACAGGAAGCAATAGACCCATTCTCCCTAGCAACAGGGAGAATTTTCATTAGTCCTCCATGAACCAATGAGAATTGTCTCTTGCTGAGGATTCCCATTGCTCTTTTGTAGCCCAATGTAGATCCTCATGTTTCCCGGGTTGTGTACTGGGGACCGAGCAGCGGTGAGTGGTGGCAGAACATGTGGGCTGTAGACTGCTGTGATCCTGCTGTAGCCCCAGGAAAATGCGCTCCCCCATAGGCTAAATGATGGAATGCGTTGGCCTGGCCAAGGATTGTCGCAGAATACATCGGCCTGGCACAGGATTGTCACGGATCCCTTTCATTAATCTGATCGGATTGTTAGGAGATTTTGTTAAAGTTTAAATCACGCTGCATCACTCAGGCTGTAATTACAGCTATCTTTGGGAGAGGCTAATAGAAGCGATGCTGGCACTGTGCAGAGAGGAGAGTAACTTCCCAAACCTCGCTCTCTGCACTAATCTCTGCATTAAGTAGAGGGAGAACTGCTAGACACCAGGGATTACTATGTGTGTGTGTGTGTGTGGGGGGGGGGGGGGGGTGATGGGGACCACTGGACACCAGGGATTGCAATATTGGGGGATGGGGGATTTGATGGGGACCACTGGACACCAGGGATTACAATGTGATGGGGACCACTGGACAGCAAGGATTGTTATATGACAGTGGGATGGGGCTGGGACCACTGGACACCAGGGATTACAATGGGATGGGGACCACTGGACACCAGGGATTGTTATATGACAGTGGGATGGGGCTGGGACCACTGGACACCAGGGATTACTATGCGATGGGGACCACTGCACACCAGGGATTACTATATGGGAGCATTGGGGAACCATTGGACACCAGGGATTACTGCATGGATGAGGGGGAAAAACCACTGGACACCAGTGATTACTGTATGTGTTGGGGAGAGAGGAGACCACTGGACACCAGGGATTACTGTATGGGGGAGGGGGGTCCACTGGACAGGGATTAATGTATATGGATAAGTAGGAAACTATTGATCGCCAAAGGTTACTGAATGAGAGGGAGGGAAGAACCACTAGGCACCAGGGATTGCTGTAGAGTGTAGTCTTCATCAGTATATTTTAGGAATATTCCTAGCTATGTGTACAAGATGTGATGTTCTATTCTTTCTACCTTCCTGTGATTAACACTGTAATGGGGGGAAGGGGGAGGGGAGGTCAAAGTTCTTAAGCAGCTGACTAACACCTATGTAATATGTTTGTCTTACAGCAGTGATGCCTGACGACCAACATCAGCAGCAATGCACAATTTTGCCGGATGAGCAGATGTATGCAAATGCAGTACAAGAAAAGGTGAGCAGTTTAGGTGAAGAGGAGGATGAGAAGAAGGATATGAATGAGAAAATGAATGACTACTAAGCAGAGATGGATTAAGATGCAATAGGGCCCAAGGCAAGGTAGTGGATTGTGGGCTCCCTTGTGGTTCTTTTGGAAAGCAGAAGTAAAGAGAGGTCATAGAAGGTAGCAGGTGGGCCCCTTAACTCCCACTAGGCCACAAGCACCTGCATAGGTTGCCTGGTGGATAATCCTTCTCTGCTACTAAGGAGAGAAAGAACACAATAATAAGTAGGCGAAGGAACAATAAGAATGATTATTAGGGGGTGGAGAATTGTGATGAGGTAAGAGGAGGAGAAAAGGGTGATTAGGAAGAAGAGGAGCAGTGTTAGGATAGTGATGGGGTGACTATAGATGAGGAGAAGGAATAAAAAAATCATTATTAGGAAATATAGAATAGAGATGTGGAGGACAATGTGGATGAGGATAATAAGACAAGGAGGAGGAGGAGATTGATGGAAGTAGATTACGATGATGACGAGGAAGATGGAATTGATGACTGATGTAGACTAGAGCAAATATTGTAGAACTTCATCTGTTGGTTGTTCTGTTGTGACCTACTAGACGCAGATTTCCAACACTGTCATCACGTTAATTTTTTCCATTTATTAACTGATATTGGGCTGATCCAATTCATTTTTTCTCCTAAGTTTTCTTCTAGGTAATATTTTCACACCTTAATAAAGTTCCTTTTAAAGAGAACCCGAGGTGAGTTCTAACAATGCTAACAGCACACAGAGGCTGGGTCTGCATATACTGCTCAGCCTCTGTTGCTATCCCAATCCCCCCTCAGTTCCACCTTCGCTTTGCTATGCCACATAAATAATCAGCCGAGCTGTTGACACACAGCGTGTTGCAGCCGGCTGTTTACCTCTGTAAGTGTCAGTCTCGCTGCTCCCCCGCCTCCTCCATAGCTCTGGTCACTGCCTGCGTCCCTTCCCTCCCCTCTGATTGGAGGGAAGGGAAGCGGGCGTGCCAGGGACCGGAGCTATGGGGGAGGCGGGGGAGCAGCCGAAACTGACACTTACAGAAGTAAACAGCCGGCAAAGCTCGGCTGATGATTTATGGGGCATAGCAGAGCAAAAAAGGAACTTAGGGGGGCTTGGGATAGCAACAGAGGCTGGGCAGTATATGCATACCCAGCCTCTGTGTGCTGTTAGCATTGTTAGAACTCACCTCGGGTTCTCTTTAAGCCACCGGCAAAGAAGAAAATACTCAGAATAATTTTGACAGCACTTTTTCACCTGTTTTTGGGGGGGTACTTTTTCAATTGCAAGTTATTCTAAACAGAACAAGAAATATTATCTCCTAGGAGAAAACTTTAGAGAAAAAGTGAATTGTATCTGGCCCATTTTAATTAAGTCCCTTTTTAAAATAGGCTGCTAAAAACCCCTTTCCAATTCACAACTCTTTAGTAGCAGTGCTACTAGTAGTAACAAGTTGTCTTAGTCTTAGTGGGAGCAGTAGTAAGGGTAGTAGTGTTGGTAGTAGTGGTGGTAGTAGTAGAAGGGGTAGGAGTACCAGTAGATTAACAGAGTTGGTACTGAAAAACCATCAGTCACCATTCAGCAGTCAGGAAGGATACTGAAGTCACCCACTCATTACTGTTGAAAGAGGAGTAAGAGGCAGTTTGTTAAAGTTTCTATCTCCATAATAGATCTTGCCAGTCCAGTTTTCATTACTATGGAATAAATGCCCATATATGACTGGTAGGGTTTCCTTAAAGTGAATGTTTTTCATGCCTGCAGTCAACTTTGTTTAAAGCAGACCTGGGGCTTGATTCACAAAGCGGTGCTAACTGTTAGCACGCCTGTGAAAACCCCCTTAGCACGTCTAAACCAGCTTTTCGCGCATAAAACTTTATGCGCGTAAAACTTTACGCGCGTAAAACTTTACGCGCACACTGCACAGAGCGCAGGGCGCACCGCGCGAAGTGCCCATTAAAGCCTATGGGACTTAGCGCGCATAAAACTTTGCGCGCGTAAAACTTTGCGCGCGCAAAGTTAGCGCGTGATCTGATTGAGAAATCCGGTGCTAACCTACTTAGCACCCTGGTTAGCACGTCTAAAGACTTTAGACGTGCTAAGTAGGTTAGCACCGCTTTGTGAATCAAGCCCCTGGACTCTTTCAGAACGCACAATGAAAAGTCTTTATTCCACATGTAGTGGCTGAAGGAATTCACTTCTCTGTATCTGTGTTTGTTTAGGCAGTTCAACCTGTTTAATTAGTATCAGCAGATAGGTGTCAGGTAGAAATTTTGTGTGGTGGTGGTGGTGGTGGGGATTCTGTGTGTAAAAAGGCCTAGGTTTAGCCATAGTAAAAATATTAGTATTTTTAATACCGATGTTTTATATGTTAATAGTAAAATATCAGTGTGCCAATATTTTACTATTGTAATCACTGGCCCAAGTTTCCATGTGCTTTTTTTTCGATGAACATGCCCCCATAACCCCCCTCACATTTGTAGACAGAAGTGCTAGAGTGAGGATCCCTAGAGGGACTCTCCTACTTTGCCTTGATGTACAGTTATGCTCCTATTAGGCCTATTTTTTTCTTTGGGTAACCTACTGCTAACGTTTATGCTCATATATTGTTCTCTTAGATGTCCTTCCCCACTCCATTGCCAAGAAGACAAGCAAACACACAAGAGGGCGCATATATACATGATGATGTGACCAGACAAGAGGTGACCAGGCTGATCACTAACTACAGTCATGACAGTAGTAGTAGTCTCAGAAGTAATAGTAACGCAATGTAGTAGCAGTAGTAGGAGTCCCAGCAGCGGAATTAGTAGCAGTATATGATGAGCACTGAGATGCTTGTAATCACAGGTGTAATGATCAACTGACCGGCTCTGCAACCCTGCAGGGTAGGGGGAGGAGTTTGGGGGCCAGGGTGACTTGCACCGCTCTCACATTACTCTTTTCTCTCCTGCCCATTTGAGTATCACAATGTAAAATGCATGTATCTGAGCTGATCGAGTCTCCTCTGACTTCAGTCATGAATCCGGAGCTTAACGGACAGAGGTATTCAGCACACTGTGTTGCTGCATTGATAAGAGACCCTATCAGAACTGAAAGCAGGAAAATTGATGTAAAGGAGATACCTGGGTGGAGGTACTTGCTCGGGAGAGGTTTATGCTAAGGGTGAAAGGAAGGGGGGGGGGGATGTTCCAGTGCAGGCCATCCCTGCTTTATTGGGGGGGTAGTTGTGGGTGAGGGAAGTTCCTGTACTGGCCACACTTACTGGAAAGGGGGGGAGGTGAGGGAAGTTCCTGTACTGGCCAAACTTACTGGAAATGGGGGGGGGGGGGGGGGGGTAAGGGAGGTTCCTGTACCAGCCACTCTTGCTGGAAGGGCAGGAGGTTTCCTGTAATGACCATATTTGGTGGTAGGTGGAGGGGGGATGAGAGAGGTTTCTGCACTAGGCACTCTTGCTTGGGGGTGGTGAGGGAGATTCCTGTACTGCCCACACTTGCTGGGGAAGGGGAAGGAGGGTGAGGGAGGTTCCTGTAATATCCACTCTTTCTGGATGGGGTGAGGGAGGTTCCTGTAATAGCCACTCTTTCTGGAGGGGGGTGGGGTGAGGGAGGTTCCTGTACTGGCCACCCAAGCCGGGAGGGGAGGGAGGTTCCTGTACTGGCCATGCTTGCTGGGAGGGCCTGGGGATGGGAGTTTAGTAGTAGCAGTAGTGGTAGCAGTAGTAGTCTAGCTGCAGTTGTTGTAGTAACAGGATTAGGATCACTGCAAGGACCCAAAGACTGAACTTTTACCTTTACCTAGGGGCCTTTAGTTTCTGCATTTAGGGTTATACATGTATTTTTTTTTATTTCAGGTGGTATTCAAAACAAATGAGATTTACTGAGGTTGATGCCCCAAAAATGTCTTTATGTAATAATAATTTCAGCATTATGCTGTGAAGAACTCTGACTGATAAAGGATCAGGAAATCAGGAGAAAATCCCTGACCCGTCTACTGTGAGATGATCACACAAAGCTTTACCTGAGATGCATAATAATTATGTTCTACGGAACAGCTTGCTTGCCTGGTCTGTTATTAAAAACATATTTATGGACAGGACAGATATGAAATATTTTACTTTTCTACGGTATTGCCTACACAGAGTAGGTTGGTAAGGCATTGAATGGTGTGCACTTTTGACTCTTTTGTATTAATCACAAGGCAAGGAAATATGCCAATTTTTGAAACTCTTAACCCCCTTGGCGGTATGAAAAATACCACCAGGGGGCAGCGCAGCAGTTTTTTTTAAATTTTTTTTTTTAAATCATGTAGCGAGCCCAGGGCTCGCTACATAATAGCCGCTGCTCAGCGGCATCCCCCCAGCCCCGCCGATCGCCTCCGGCGATAGGCGATCAGGAAATCCCGTTCTTTGAACGGGATTTCCTGGAGGGCTTCCCCCGTCGCCATGGCGGGATGACGTCACCGACATCAGCGACGTCGGGACGTCATTGGGAGACCCGATCCACCCCTTGGCGCTGCCTGGCACTGATTGGCCAGGCAGCGCAGGGGTCTGGGGGGGGGCGCGCGCCGCACCGGATAGCGGCGATCGGGCGCGCGGCGGTGGCGATCGGGGTGCTGGCGCAGCTAGCAAAGTGCTAGCTGCGTCCAGCAAAAAAAAATTATGAAAATCGGCCCAGCAGGGCCTGAGCGGCACCCTCCGGCGGCTTACCCCGTGTCCAGCACGGGGTTACCGCTAAGGAGGTTAAAGAGAACCTATTTATCTTGGGAGAAAAAACACATACTTACCTTCCATAGGAGCAGGGTTGCCAACCTAATTTCTAATTATTCATGGCCAAAAGGCCCAAAATATCTGGAAACCTTAACATTTGGAAGGACAGGGGGCGGAGTCAACAGCACACTTTTAAGCACTTCACCACTAAGGGGTTTTTCCCCTTATTGGCCTCAGCAATTTTCACATTTCAGCACTGCGTCCATTCATTCACCAATAACTTTATCACTATTTATCTCATAAAAATGATCTACACGTTGGGTTTTTTTTTTGCCCCCAATTAGGCTTTCTTTGGGTGGTACATTTGGCTAACAATTATTTTATTTTATATACATTTTAGCAGGAATAAGAAGAAAAGAAGTGAAAAAAAAATCATTATTTCCCAGTTTTCAGCCATTATAGTTATAAAATAAAATGTGCGACTGTACATATAATCCCTACATTTTATTTGCTTATTTGTCTCGGTTATTACAACATTCAAAAGATGTTCCTAGTACAATGTATGGCAACAATATTTTATTTGAAAATAAAAGTGTATTTTTTTTAATTACATTCCCTTATTAGCAAAAAAATCAATAATATACCTTGATGGCATACATATTTAGAAAGTCCCTAATGTAACAATGTATTTATGTCACTTCTGTCACTTTGGTTTCTATTTTTTAAGGTTTTTCTATTATAGTAACTGTAGGGACAGAAAGTGGTTAAAAGAGTTTTTATTTATATGTGTTTTTTTATTATTATTATTTTTTTGTGGACAAAAATAATAATGAAGTGCACTATTACATTTGTCCACTAGATGGCATCAAGTAAAGAGAGCTGAATCAGAGCTTTATATACTATAATGAAACAGTGTTTTTTTGTTTGTTTGTGTAATGCCTGGCAGATATCCTGCTTTCTTTCAGCCACTATACCCCAATCTTTCACCACCTTCTTCACTCTATGTGGCGCATCCCCGCTTGAACGGGAGGTGAGGAAATAACACCTGCCCGACTTCGGTTACACCCAGGCCTTGGAGGTGCAAGATATAGCGGCTGAGGCAGAGAAAGCCAGAGTACCACCAGAACAAACAAGAATATGCAGCTGGGTGATATTAGATAATGGAAGAGGTTACAAAGATCACCCCAGGAGTTATGGACAAGGGAGCAAGATTGCTCAGAGCAACCGCAGCTCTGAGCTTCTTATAACCGCCACAAATAAACAAGATACAATGGTTGCTCAGGGCGACCGCAGCCCTGAGCCTCTGATGCCCAACACAATGAGTAACAAGACAGACAACAGACAGACAAATGGAATTCTCAGCAAAGAAGACACACTGGTTGCTCAGGGCAACCGCAGTTCTGGGCCTCTGGCTGAGTAACAAGACAGACAAAAGAGAGACAGACTGAATGCTTGCCAATCTAATCGCTTCCCCAGCAATAGCAAGCATCCACAGTGACTTGGACAAGACAAACAAGTAAGAGCGTAACTAATAGCAACCGCAGCCTATAGTTACGTCCACAGGAACAGGACTAGCAGGAACAGACAGACAGGAGGATTGTTTGCCCAGCAAAGCAAACATCCACACTGACACAGACAAGACAAACAGGTAGGAGCGTAACTAATAGCAACTGTTGCTACAGTCACGTCCACAGGAACAGAATAAGCAGGAATACTACCAGTGAAGGCAGTCTCCAACTAACAGGATGGTAAAGACTTCGCTGCACCCCCGCGGGTGCAGTGAATGTTCAGGCAGGCAAGGCAAGATAATGCAATACAATAATACAACTTTCACACCATGAACTAAGCAAACAACTAAAGCTAAGTTGGACGCTATGTCAGGTGAGATCTGGAAAGAGAGGCAGGTTTTTCTATGGATATCAGCCAATGGGAACAGACATGAAAAATCCCACACAGCTGAATGGTAATCATGCAATCCTGTGTTACACTGATTGAAGGCTGCAAACTGCCTGTGAATGGAAAGGATTCTCATTACAAATGCATGCCAGATTATGCAACCACATGCATGTAAGAAATCCACAGCTCTCTGGCTGCAGTTCAACTGCAGCAAGCCCTAGGTGGATTCATGACAACATCCTGGGCTACTCTGAACTGCAGAGTGATTGCAAATAGCAATGACATGCAATCAAAACCAAGCAACCAAATGCAGGCAGAGAAATCAAAACTGCTCGGCTGCAGCTCCGCTGCCCAATAGACACTATACCCCAATCTGCAACCGACAGGCGGGATCCTTACAGTTTGTTTGTTTGTCTTTCAATGAATAATTTCTGCTGTTACAGCAGAGATTATTCATAAACATGTTCCCATTCACCAATCTGTCCTGTAACGCCCACGCAACGGCCATTTAAATACACAGATGATTATCGACGCCAATGGAATGGGAACAGTACTCCTGTGGGGTGTAGATATACTGCCATGATCACAGCTAGGAGTTAGGTAGAGTTTTTGGTAGGGTCAAACTGTGTGCATGGTCAATTAAAAAAAAAAAAAAAAGGACTTTCTCACAAACAACCATTTTGCAGTGGCCTACTAAGGCTGTAGGTGCTCACAGCACCGGGTGTAGCCATGGCTAGGGTGCGTTCTACCTGGGACATTTTTTCATAGTTTGGGCAACATTTGGGAAAATAGCAGCAGGCAGTGCAGTAGACTGTACTACTTCCTGCACTAGATGTAGCACCCCTACCCAGGGCCGGCCCTAGACTTTTTGCCGCCTGAGGCAAAAAAAAAATTTCCGCCGCCACCCCCCTTCCCCGGTGGGGGGCGCTCTGGGGGGCCGCCGAGCTGGAGGGGTAGCTGGCAGGACGGGGGTATTGGGCCTAGCGGCGGGTAGGGGGTTGTACCCCCCCCTCCCTCACCTGGGTCCCCCGAACTGCGCTCCCCTCCATCCTTACATAGAAGAAGCAGCCGCTATTTGTAAGACGCACGGGCGGGGAGGACTCACCTCTTCCCAGCATGCGCTCCACTGACATCACTTCCTGCAGCGTTGCAGGAAGTGACGTCAGTGGAGCGCACGCTTGATCGAGGAAGAGGTGAGTCCTCCCCGCCCGTGCCTCTTACAAATAGCGGCTGCTTCTATGTAAGGCTGGAGGGGAGCGGAGGACGGGGGACCCAGGCGAGGGAGGGGGGAGGTCCGACCCCCCCTCCCCGCCGCTAGGCCCAATACCCCCGTCCTGCCAGCTACCCCTCCAGCTCGGCGGCCGGCTCCCCGCACGGACGGGCGGATGCCGCCCCTGGAAATTTGCCGCCTGAGGCAAAAGTTTCACCCCGCCTCATGAGCGGGTCGGCCCTGCCCCTACCCCTTCCTGCACTAGATGTAGCACCCCTACCCCTTCCTGCACTAGATGTAGCATCCCTACCCCTTCCTGTCCCGTGAGCAATGTGTCTCCTCGCTCTCTACACACAGCTTGCAGTGAGTGAAGGTGCAGAGCAGCAGGGTGAGTAGAGAGAATGATTGCTGTGCTGCAGCTGGGATTGTTTCAGAAGTTGCCTGTCATTAGTAGCCATGTGCACTGGCTGCTGTAATACCAGAGTGCCCTAGACCAGTGTTTCTCAAGATTTTATTGATATGTATGCTTTTAAAACCCTGTACTCACCAAGTACCCCCTAGCATAGTAAACATCTCAAGTACCATTTGACAAATATATATTTAATTGTAGTACAAACATGATAATTGTTTTTAAACAATTTCCAAACATTTACTATTGCTTTTAATTAGCTAAAATACAAATTTGGTTTAGTTTAAAAAAGATTTATCATTTTTCTAAAACTCTAAATTTGTTATTCTTGGTTAAAGGGCCACAACCGTGAAAATCGTAAAAAGGTATAATACATGTAAACACATTCATATAAGAGGTACATTTCTTCCAGAGTAAAACAAAGCCATTAATTACTTTTCTCCTATCTGGCTGTCACTTATAGTAGGTAGTCGAAATCTGACAGGTTTTAGAGTAGCCTATCTTTTCATGGGTGGTTCTCAGGGTTTTCTTTATTTTCAAAGGCACTTAGCGAATGGCGGTTGCTCCATCTATCATTGCATAAATCCTTTTCAGGGAATGTCTTTATAAAGAACAAAGTCCATGCTGAGAATCCACCATGAAGAGATGGACTAGGCCAGTGATGGCTAACCTTGGCACTCCAGCTGTGCTGGAACGTCAAGTCCCATGAGGCATTGCAATACTCTGACAGCTCTAAGCATAACTTGGGGAGGCAGTGGCATGATGGGATTTGTAGTTTTGGCACAGCTGAAGTGCCAAGGTTAGCCATCACTGGACTAGGCCAAAACCTGTCGGTTCTGTCATATTTCTACTACCTACTGTAAGTGACAGCAACATAGGAGAAAAGTTATTTATGACTCATTTTACTCTGGAAGAAATGCACTTCTTATTTGTATGTGTTTACATGTATTTTAAAGTTTACATTTTTCTGCGATAGTGGGCCTTTAAGTATATCAAGCCCAAGTACCCCCTGGAACCATCAGAAGTACCCCCTGAATTACGCGTACCACACGTTGAGAACCTAGGCCCTAGACTATTGATTAATTATCCTGATCTGAGTAATTAATCAATAATGCAGGGCAGTCTGCTGTTCCAGAAGCCAGTGATACAGGTGCTGACAGCCGACTTCTGTAGTGAGCAGAGAAGCAAGCTCCAGGCAATTTATATTAGCTTGATTGCAGGTAATCTTATCTCTTTTCCCATCTCCCCCTCCCACCCTGTTGTCTTCCACCAAGACCCTTTCCTCTTTTCAGATTTCAGTGTTTTCTTTTAACAGCATATCCCTGCCAGAAAGCATTGGTGATGTCTGCAGTCCTGGTGAGAGGTCTTCCTGCCATTTCTCCTCTCTCATCAGGCTCTCTGTCTTGTGCCTCTACCTCTTTATCCCCCACCCTCCTATGCATTCCCCTCTTTCGTATGTCCCCCTTTTCTGACTGTCCTCAGAGGAGCTCACAATCCAATTCTGCCATAGTCATAGTCTAATGTCCTACCGTATTATTATTGTGTATGTATATAGCACTGACATCATCTTCTGCAGCACTGTATATATTACAGAGTTTCATAATGGTTAGCTCCGTCCACATACTGAGGTGGGAATCTGTAAATAATCAGCACTGGGTGTCATATTCCCTAGGTACACCACTACCATCATGCCACAATGTCACACATGCTCCTAAGATAATAAGCCATCATAAAATTCATATATTACCAAAAACAGTTATCAGCGACATACAGATACGGCAAATACCATTTTGTGTATTATATCACTGACAGGAAGATATCAGTTACAAATATTGCAAATAGGAAAATATGAGTGATATACACATAATAGTAGCAGTTGTATATCAATTACATACAGATAATGCCAGGCCTTTTGGGCATCCTCTCACATCCCAAAACATATTAAGAAGCTTATTTGCTCCCACCAAAATGGTCTTTTGCTGTAAAGCCAGGCATACATTATTTGATCCGTGTTCAGATAACTAAGTTATAGAAATATAAATACGTTATAAGGGAGGTGCTAAAGGGAGTGTGGCCAGCAAAATGGCAAAGACAGTTAAAGGGGTTCTGTGGAGCCTATTAAAAAAAACTGACACTTACCTGGGGCTTCTATCGGCCCCTTGCAGCTGTAATGTCCTACGCTGTCCTCCTACGATCATCCGTTCCCCGCCGCTGGTCCCTGTCTAATTCTTCCTGAATTAGAACTGCGACTGCGTGGCCGTGCTCGCTACCCCACGCATCATAGGTAGTTTACTACGCAGGTGCAGTACAAGAAAATGTCATACTGCGCCTGCGCAGTAAGCTCCCGATGACGTGCGCGGGAGCGAGTACTATTCGTCTATTTAGGTAAGTAGACCTGGCCAGGGGCGGGTAAAGGAGAATCGTAAGAGGACGGCGCGGAACATGACAGCTGCAGGGGGCCGATAGAAGCCCCAGGTAAGTGTCAGATTTTTGTTTTTAATAGGCTCCACAGAACCCCTTTAACCCTTCTCACACTCACATGAAAATGTTCATACGAATGCATCCCTACATCCCTGCCACTTACTTCTGGCCTGTGTCTCATACAGAGGCTAAAATTCAAATATTTATTGGGCAGGTAATTGCCCAATTTTTCTGGCCTCCAGTGTGGTTGCAAGAACAATGTTTTAGGCTGGTAATTATATCCACAACCAACTACAGCGCTTTAAGCTCCTATTGGACCTGAACACAAGGACCTTTTACACAGACTGAGTACATATAACAGGAAATATTGGGATACCACAACGAGAAAACACCTATAAAAAAGATAAACAAATGTCTATCTGTGTGGGGATTAGTAGATCAATATGATCAAATAATGTCCATCAATGTGATAAAATTTCAGCGTCCTGAAACAGTACATATATATACATCTACATATAGGTGCGCTTCTGCCAAAGAATGAGTTGTTTCTTCACCTGAATGCCTTAGTATCAGATCAGCGCTTCCTATGATGGTCTGTCAATCCGCTACACCTCCACCAATATCACCCTGTGAGATCCTCACTCACCAACAGTAGAGGGCCTGGATTACATCGGCCAAAGACGCTTTTGGGGCATTAATGGGCTCCCCTCACCCTCGATCCTCCTTATCCTCTTTACCACCAGCAGTTCTTCAATGGTAAGACTGGATACTTGCTTCACACAATATACCTCAATAAACAATAATAAAACCTCATTGCGCAGCTTGTTAAAAACAACAGTGCTTTATTCAGCTATTGCACTCACGTTTAGGAGGTATTTCAGAAAGCTTGTGGAGTACATGAACGGGCTCCCCCCCGTGCGACCTCCCGGGCTGGCCGCCGCTTAGTTGTTAATGCAGGGTCCCGTTCCGGCGTCTCCTCCGCAAGTCCTCACCCTCCACGCGTGCCCTTACTTCCGCATGTGGCTCCTCCCTATCGATTTCGTCACCTGCGTGACTCATTCAGGGGATGAAGCCACCTTGCGGATAGAGCCTAGATATACCAATCGCTCGCTCCTCCCCAGTGTAACTGTTCCGGCGCGGTGCGCTCCACGCCTTACTAGTCTATGCGCTCCACGACTCACTTCCGCGTTCCGGGAGCTCGCACTTACAATATGCCCATACACATAAACATATTATCCCATACATAATAAAACATCATCAAGTTTAGACATTCAAGGTTATACAATCAATACTATACATTCATGGTTAAAAGTTTAAAATTTTATTACAACCATAGTTGCGTGCATGACTGTCTGCATATTACTATAAATTAGCTGCTCATATGTATCACCATTTGCCCTCATGGAACCGTTTGCCTGTATATACATCACCTAAAACTTCAGTGACCCCCTCTTTCCCTATCCAACCACCAACGCATACTTCCTATTCCATATATACCCCAACAAAGATACCCCCCTATATATGGGCAGACTACAGGTTTACAATTAGCTTTCATCAATAACATTGTATCCGAAGGGATTAAACGTGGAGGTAGACCTCAACTGTTTTATTGATGAAAGCTAATTGTAAACCTGTAGTCTGCCCATATATAGGGGGGTATCTTTGTTGATTATGCCAAGAATTATTTTATTCTAAATGTGTTTTAATGGGAAAATAGGAAACATGTGGGAAAAAAATTAATTATTTTTCAGTTTTCGGCCATTATAGTTTTTAAATAATGCATGCTACTGTAATTAAAACCCATGAAATGTATTTGCCTATTTGTCCCGGTTATAAAACCGTTTAAATTATGTCCCTATCACAATGTTTGGCGCCAATATTTTATTTGGAAATAAAGGTGCATTTTTTTCAGTTTTGCGTCCATCCCTAATTACAAGCCCATAGTTTATAAAGTAACAGTGTTATACCCTCTTGACATAAATATTTAAAAAGTTCAGTCCCTAAGGTAACTATTTATGTATTTTTTTTAATTGTAAATTTTTTAATTTTTTTTTTATTACAAAAAAAAAAAATGGGGAGTGTGGGAGGTAATGAGTTAATTTTTTGTGTAACACTAATTTATTTATATGTAAAAAAAGCTTAGGGTGTAGTTTTACCATTTGGCCACAAGATGGCAACAGTAACTTTTTGTTTATTGCGACCTGCGAGCGTCCTTCCGGACGCTCGCAGAAATTACTAGGAGGCTGTGAGTGTTTTGTTTTTTTTCACAATGATCGCGCTGCCCATCGGAGAGCAGCGGATCATTGTGGGGCTTAGATCAACAAACAGGAATGGATTTTCCCGTTCATTGATCTCCGGGCGAGCGGGCGGCGGCGTGTTTACTAGCGGCGGGCGGCGTGTTTACGAGCGGGAGCGCGGACAGCGATGGGAGCGCGGAAAGTACGGATTTCTCCGTCCCTGGGGGTTAAAGGATGGAAAAAGGGACGGAGAAATCCGTACGGGCGGGGGTAAAGTGGTTAAAATGTTTAGGCAGATAAACGCAACTTTTTTCAGGCATCTCAGACTGGGGCTGCACATAACAATTTTTAGGCAGGTAAACACGGCAGCCATTAAAAGACCTTAATATGAAAAATCTAAAAACCATATACGATTTTTGGCATTAAAGCATGAAAAAAAGCCTCTGCGTAACATATGTATTTTTGCAGAACATTAATCCCCCCCATTAATCCCCCTCCGCCATGCCACTGTCTGGGTTTTGTTGCACTTTGTACACGTTTTTAAAGGGACCCTACAATCAAAAGTTTCACTTACCTTGGGCTTCCTCCAGCCCACCGTAGGCTAAGAGGTCTCCCAGCGTCCTCCTGGCTCGTTTCCATGTCCCGCCAGTGCCTCCATTACCGGCGACACCCGGGCCTGGTGTCGGGCAGACTCTTCCTGGATCATGACGCTACGCGTAATAGAACCGGCCGCTATGCGTCATCACAGCGGCCGGCATGACAATCCTGCGCATGCGCGGTTTAGAGTTAGAAAAACGCGCATACATGCACAGGACTGTCACGCCAGCTGCCGCGATGACGCGTAGTGGCTGGCATAATTACTCGTAGCGTCATGATTCAGGGTGAGTCGGCCCGACACCTGGCCCGGGTGTTGCCGGTAATGGAGCCACCAGCGCGACACGGAGAGGAGCCAGGACGCCGGAGGATCTTGCGGCATACATTGGGCTGGAGGAAGGCCTAGGTAAGTGAAATTTTTGATTGTAGGTACTGCTCAGGGTACCTTTAAAAGAAATTGTGGCTGCAAAGATGCCCTGAAGGATTTAAAAGAATGTCTGCCATTAAAGTCAAGAGGGCTCGCTGCAAATTTCTGGTTTGTGAGTTTTTGAGAACGTGCTTGTGAATGTAAAATCAAATAGATTGTAGAACGGAGTTCCAGAGAAGAGGGGCATCTCAAGAGAAGTCATATGTGAATGTAAAATCAAATAGATTGTGGAAGGGAGTTCTAAAGAAGAGGGGCATCTCAGGAGAAGTCATGTGTGAAAATGAGAAGATGTGGCGAGAGAGGAAGGAGAATATTGTTAGTAGATTTCTCAAGTGCTAATTAAGTCTGCGTCACTCACTGTACTTTGTATGTAATACATCAGTGAGTCCTCTCATCCAACCAACTCACTCAGCAGTTTTGGGATCGCTTCCTTTGTCATTGAGGAAATATTCAGCTCTTATCACAACACAGCAGCATATCCTGAAAGAAGAACCCAATGTGCTACAGATAGTCTCAGGACACAGGATGCTACACAGAAGGAGCAGCAGCATCGGGCTGAGACATGGCCATGAACGGGCCTAGGATAGCAGGTAATGTGAGAAATATTCTGTACCTATTGAACCTATCACAATGTATAACCTTTTAGTTAACAGTTTTCAGCCTTGAGTCAAACAAGAGCTTCAGCTTGAAAATACAAAATAAGACTCTGGGATGCCAGTAAAGTCGTATTTAGCAGGAGGACTATAGTATAGACAAAGTTGATGTCATCAGTTCTTTCTTTAGATTTGCTTCCACTTACAGAATGAAGCCTCGTACACATGTACGAGGAATGTTGCCCGTCAGGGATCTGGAGTCAAGCAGGTGACATTGGAGGGCGGAGGCTGTACAGACGTGTTGCTAGCCTCCAGGAGCAGGGCCAACGAAGTGGCGCACAAGGAACCTCACGTCACGTGGTGGGAGGGGTGTGTGGAGAGGACAATGCCCTTGGCTGTATTGATTCTCAATGCTGATTGCTGGTCGAGCCATGAGGGTCGGAAGCCGCTTTGCTCACTCTAGATTCTTGGCAGAGGTGGTCATTATCGGCTGCGTTGCCCGAGTTTACTATAGTGTGTGTATAATGCTTAACGCAAACCTGTGAGTTTTTAAAAAGGAAAGGTCAGATCCTCCAGAGGCTTCCTACATCCTCTTTCAGACCCCCTTTTGTAGCTGGGATTCTTTGAAAGTTTGTGGCTATTCTGCTGTCCATCAAAGAGCGAGGCTACACCTGCCTTGCACCTGCGTAATAGCATAGAGTTGCTCTTGCTCAGTGGAAGAAGCCCAAGTGGCTCCATGGTACTTAGTTAATGGCATACACACATCGAAAAACACGTGTCATAGAGGTTTGAGGGGGTCCCAGCACTGGAACGTTGAGGTAGAGGGAGATGGGGAAGTCTCTGGATTATCCAGAGACTTCGCTCTACTAAGGTAGGTAGTGGTACCCATTAAGGGCATTTTTTCCACCTACCGGTACACTTTAATCAGGGCCGGATTTGTACTCTTTACTGCCCAAGGCCACTGTCAGCAGCCGCCCTCCTCCAGTAGCCAGATGGCCCTCCCCCTCCCTCCAGTATAGGTATCCAGATAACTCTCCCCCCCCCCCCTCCAGTTTAGATAATCTGATCACCCCCTCCCTTCCCTCCAGTTTAGACAGCCTGATGACCCCCCCCCCCCCCTTTCCCTCCAGTACAGGTAGTCTGATGACTCCTCCACCCTTCCCTCTAGTATAAGAGCCCAGATGACCCCAACCCCTTCCATATAAATAACCTGATGACCCCTTACCTCCAGTATTGGTAACCAGGTGACCCTTCCCTCCACCCCAGTATAGTCTGCTTCTCACCTGCCCTTGATCCTGTGGTGCCCTAGGCCATAGCCTATGTGCCTTGGCTTAAATTCAGGCCCTGACTTTAAGTGGATTTAACCCATCCAGCCTTATTATACATTGCCTTACCAGCACAGGACTACCTGGACTGTCTCACAATTTGTAGTTTTTTAATTTATTTTTTGTTAGAATTTTAGTTGTTTTTATGAATGAAGTGTTTAGCGGTTCACAGTAGTCATTCAAAATATACCCCTCTGTCAGAATATAATAATATGAATGAAAATTTTCATGAAAAAAAGGTTTTTATTAAAGGCTATAATCTATTTTTAAACTTTTTTCCTGTCTCAGGCAAATGAGAAAAGTTTTTCAATGTAATTTAGATCGCACACGGAACAAATGTTGAACTACTGAACTTTTTATCTGCTCCCTTCCAATCAGTGGAGTTGATTCATTAACAGAAATAGCGCAAGTAACCTCCTGTTACTCGCGCTATTTCATCAGCCTGCCCTTAGTGTCAGAGTCTGCATGCTACGTGCGCTAGTGGCCGCGTATCGTGCATTATCAATCCCAGTGACAGGAGCGCAACCTATGCTGCTGTAGTGCAGCATAGCGAGCGCCCCACTCGTCCCGCCCTTTGCCGCTTTGGGTCCAGTCACTTGAAAGGACGTGATCCCCGCACTCTGATTGGCCCAATAGGCTGCTGCAGCCTATTTATTCGAGAATAAGGGTGGCAGCCCCCGTATTTCTTTCGCTTCAGGTGCTCTTTAATTTCACTATAAACAGTATATTGTGCTCCTGCATTGAAGGCTCTTGCTGTTTGTGTCCATCATTACTTGAACGATCAGACAGTTTGTGGTGTGAAAAATATGCAGCTCTGATAAAAACCAGGAAATGGCAAATAATTTTTCACACCACTGCATACTTGCTTAAAGGGGAACAGTAACCAAGGATTGAGCTTCATCCCATTAACGAATAACAGTAACCAAAGATTTACCTTCATCCCAATCAGTAGCTGATACCCCCTTTCCCATGAGAAATCTTTACCTTTTCCCAAACAGATCATCAGGGGGTCTGACAGTTTCCTGTCAGTGTTGCATTGTGGGAAATAACAGCTGTTTCCAAGTGCCAAGCAACCAGTATCTCCCCTTTTTTTTTGCTAAAGTTCCTCTTTTATTCACTTTTTGGTCAGTTACCTAGCATGTGGTGGGACATCCGTCTTGAGAGTCCAATAGTGGTGAACTTGTTATATGGGGCTATATATTATTGTAGTCCACATAGAGCTCATAATAGGCTTGATTCATAAAGCGGTGCTAACAGTTAGCATGCTGGTGAAAAGCCCCTTATCACGCCTAAACTCAGTTTAGGCGTGATAAGTTTAGGCGTGATAAGTTTAGGCGTGATAAGTTTAGGTGTAATAAGTTTAGGCGTGATAAGTTTAGGCGTGATAAGTTTAGGCGTGATAACTACAGCACCAACTGGGTTAGCACCGCAGTGCACAGCTGATCAAATGTTTTGCGCTAGCAAAGTCTGGTGCACTTCGCATATAGTTTAATGGCGCTGCTTTGCGCGCGGGACTTTGCACGCAATCACACCTATGGACTTATCACACCTAAACTTATCACGCGTAAAGTTATCACACCTAAACTCAGTTTAGGCATGATAAGGGGCTTTTCAACAGCGTGCTAACTGTTAGCACCGCTTTGTGAATCAAGCCCATAGAGTCCATCCAGGGAGGTGGACACATTTGTCTATCTACTGTAAATATAGCCATTGCTTTTAACTTTGACATATTATATGTTTCAGTTCTCAATGTGTGGATGGCCTTGGCTTCAGGAATTAACATTGAGCTAGTCCCTCAGTATCCGGTGATTCATGGTTCTGTCACCTTTAACGTTACTGGGATTACTGGAACGCTGGTGGCTTACAACTGGTTTAAGGGACGAGATACAAGCCATGCACATTTGATCCTCACCTCCATCGGTATTGGTGATCGCTCTTCAATCTACGGGCAACAGTACCATTCACGAGTCCATGAGTTCGATAACGGTTCCCTCACCATCACGGAGCTTCGCATGAAAGATAGCGGCAATTACATTGTTAAAATACAGACATTTGACCCGCAAGAGGAAGCCTCAGTTTACCTAAAAGTGTATGGTAGGTACTAGTTTATCTACTCTATTGCTACGAATATTTTCATTTATCCATTTTACTGTACTACAAACAGAAAAGTAGCTTCATTGTGAGGTTGTGCATCCTGCAAGTTGTTTCATCATTTTTACAGAGTAACTTTCACAGTTAGAACTAAGAAAGGTGCTCAGTAGGCAAGGCTGGTTCTCTCATGAAGCAAGATAAAACACTTGCATCAGGTACAGAGATTACAGGGGCAGCATGTTTGTACTGTGTTTACACTAACAGCATGCAGTCAGAGTAGGAGGAGAAGCGAGAGGAGAGCGAGGTCAAGAGGTCATCATTGGGGAAAAGCAGCTTGTTGTGCTGTGTGAGGAGGTTGACAGTGAGTGAGGAGGGGGGAGGCCAGAGAGCAGCAGGGTTTCATTTGACTTACACAGCAGAAGGGAAGAGGTAGCACTGCTGTCCTGACTGAGGAGGAATGGAGTGGCGGAGGGTGAGCAGTTTGTTTGTCATAGACTCACAGCCAGCCAGTGTGCTGTTGTGTTGAGCTGCAGCATGTCATGTGAGAACATTAAATGAAGCAGAGTAAATTGTCGGGTGCTATGCAACAATTTCAAATTGCCGGGGGGTGGAGGGTGCCTCCTCACAAGTGTGCCTCAGGCAGCAAAAAGTGTAGAACCGGCAGGGCCAGCTCTACCATAGAGGCAAAGGAGGCAACTGCCCCAGGGCCCCGACCTCTGATAAGGCCCCGCAGCACCGATCCTGGGTGCCTGCTCCCCCCGCTCGCACTGCACCCCGGGGCCCTGAAAGTATATTAGTAGCAATAATTACCTCAGTCCCGGCGTATGAGCGGGCAAGCAACAACTGCGCTTTGAGGCACGCGCAGGATCATAGAGTGAGAGAGAGACAGCGTGTCTCAAAGTGCAGCTGCTGCCCGCTCGCTCACACATCGGGACTGAGGCAATTGTTGCTACTAATATACTTTCAGGGCCCTGGGGAGCAGAGGGGTAATAGCGGGTGGGGGAGGGTCTGCGCGGGGGGGGGTGCAGGGGCGTAGCGATAGGGGGTGCAGAGGTAGCGACCGCATCAGGGCCCTTGAGCTAGAGGTGCCCCGAGGGGCCCTTCCTCAACTGCAGTATTGGCTTTCTACTGGTCCTGTGCTCATAATAATCACTTTTCTATACACTTTAAGAGTGATAATCATTAAAGAAAATCTGTAATAAAAAAACTCCCCTGAGGGGTACTCACCTCGGGTGGGGGAAGCCTCTTGATCCTATTGAGGCTTCCCTATCCTCCTCGGTCCCACGGCGGCGGCGAAAATCCTACCAGAGCAGCGGCGATGTAAATATTTACCTCTCGGGCTCCAGCGCAGGCGCAGTATCCGCTCTTCCCATGGAGATAGGCAGAAATAGCTGATCTCCGTCGGGCCGCTCTACTGAACAGTAGAGCGGACCCGACGGAGATCGGCTATTTTCGCCTATGTCCATCAGAAGAGCGGATACTGCGCCCCCGCTGGAGCCTGGAAAGGTAAATATTGAACAGGCTGGCGGATTTGTCACCTGTGCGTTCCGGGGGCTTCAGCGAGACCGCCGTGGGACACAGGAGGACGGGGGAAGCCTCAATAGGAAAGAAGACCATCGGTGGAGCCCAGGGAGGTATGTAACTTCCATTCAGCTCTACGTTCGCTACTCTACAAATAGGGGCAGGTCTCCATGAGGCCCACAGCCAATCCCCTTAACGATGGTTAAGAACCTTGGGCCCCCCCTGGCTACAGTTCCCATAGCAGCTGCCATGGCTGCTATGGTGATCACTATACCACTACACTGGATCCTAGACACTGTACAGCCACAACATCAAAACCACTGACAAGTTCAAGTAACATTGAATTTGTATTAACGACGGCACCTGTCACAGTGTTATGCTGGGAATACAACATGAGGTTTTTTTGGCAGATAGATGGCTCGATTGATAATTTACAACAGGTCCGATCTGATTTAGAACATTTTTCTGATCAATTTTCTTATAGAAGTAAATGGAAATTGATTGGAAACACAATTGGAAAATTGATCAGAAAATCGATTGGCCAGTAAATCTGATAAAAAAAACTCATTGTGTATTCCCAGAATAAACCAGCAAATGAACAATTTGTTTTTGATGGTGGTGTGTTAGAAGCAGGAAAGATATTCCAGTAGGAGAGTCTGAGTGACGTAGACAAGGCCCAAAACGTGATCGATGACGTCTAGGAATGAGCGAGCAAATTTTCTATGCTCAATCTTATGGCGAATTGGGCCTTTCCTGCTTGTCGCAATTTCTTGCGATAATGGTATACATTGGCGTTAATTTAAAAAAAATGTCTGCCAATTTTTGGGGTGAAAAGGCATTAAAGACTACCAACCGACAAAAGTTCACTCAGGCTCACTCAGCCTTTGTGATGTTGTAGGGGGGCCTGATTGACCTTTTGACCTTTATAAAAACATGAATATCTCAAAAACTATAAAAGAAAGAAATATGAATTTTGCAGCACAAATGAGCACATGCACAGAACTACTCACCCATACCAGTTGTATGTCTGTAGGTTGTATGGGGGCTGGGTGACAGAGCTATTCCGGTCACAGGATTAGAGCCAGTGAAGATTGATTGTGTATGCTGGATGTGCTGGACACAGTCCTCCACAGTAATGCCCACAGTGAGAACTGTTCTCTGTAAATGTCATTTTCTTCATAAAAAACATGAATAGATAAAAAAAGCCTCTGTATTGCTATTTGCTAGTAATTGCTGGAAATATATGTGGCATTTAAAATTTTAGTTAATTTTGATAGTTATTCTTTAAAGATTGTGGAATTCTCCTCTATGCATACATCTTTATTTTAATTTAAATAATTTGAAAGTATGATATTGGTACAGAAAAATGGGAATAAGTGTCCAGCCAAAGCTGCTTTCAGATCCCTCTGCGTAAGGTTAACTATTGCCTTGCGTTGGTCTTCTGTGTAATATTCTACATTCTGTTTACAGAGCGTGTCAGCAAACCTGTCATAGCAGCTTCCCATTCGGACATCCAAGAATATGACGCCCTCAACTTGACCTGTTCCGCAGACAATGCTGAGAGGGTGACATGGAGGAAGGACAACACCCCCCTCGCGCCTGATGTCACTGTATCCGCAGATAACAAGACCATCGCGTTCTCCAAAGTGACTCGCAAGGATGCTGGAGTGTATCAGTGTGAGGCTGAGAATGAAGCCACCAAAAACACCAGTGACCTCTTCAACCTGTCCATATCTGGTGAGCACCTACCTTTAATTATATCACCGGCTAAGTGACTCTAGTCATGTTAGTCCATTTGTAGTATCCTAAAAAAAGGTCGAGTGCTGATCAGTGGCGTAGCTAAGGAGCTGTGGGCCTCAATGCAAGTTTTATAATGGGGCCCCACAACAATTGATACGGCACACCAAAACCTGCCAAAGGCAACTGCAGTGTCAGAGGTGCAAGAAGGGGATGGGGAACAGTTTGTTAGTGATTACCACTATACAAAATATCTATAGAAGTGATTATTATGAGCACAGGACCAATAGAGAGCTAATACTGTAGTTGAGGGAGAGCCCTTCGGGCCCCTCTGGCCCAAGGGCCCCGATGCGGTTGCTACCTCGGCAACCCCTATTGCTACACCCCTGGTGCTGATGTGCTAAAGTAAACCAAGCATCATAGCACGAAAAAGTATAAAATGTTCCTTCCCATAATGGTGTGGGCTCAGGGGGGTAGCAATAGCCATAGCAGCTGCTATGGGGCCCTGGTGTACTGAAACTTGATTCACAATTAACCTTCTTGTGTTTCTTCACCTTCTGATTTTGTCTTAGTTCCCATGGACTATATGCAATGTTGATTGCCCAATTGACTCATATCTATACAGTAGGGGTAGGTGACATTGCTTGTGTGTCTGCATCTTGATGGCCCCATGAAAGTTTTGCTATGAGGCTCTATAACCTCTAGCTACGCCACTGTGTGGGCTGTTGGGGAAAGGCAGGGTGCAAGCCTGTAGTTACCTTTGTGGTGCTGCTCCCTGGCCCCCCATCTGTAGTCCTCACAAAGGCTCTGCACTAGTTAACATTTTCTAAGCTTTATTTGTAACATCATAAAAAAAAAAAAAAAACATGAAGAAATCATGTGTCGGGTCTAGGACTAGGTAGCATGACGGTTTCAAATTGGCAGATTCTTCCTCAGGCTGTCAGACACATTTCACACATATTGACACACAGCATCTCCCTTTAATCAAAAGGAGTGGGCCTGATGGTCTGAGCTTGGTAAAAATAAAAAAAATAAAAAAAATGCCAACACTTACCACAAACTGCCAACAGATGGAGATAACACAATCAGTACATATGTAACTGACAAATATGGAGAATTTAGAGGGAGAGTTAGGCTTAACTGAATTAGGTTTAGGAGAATTAGGGTTATGAGCAGAACTGGAGCAAGGAGAATTAGACTTTATTATTATTTTATATGTATATAGTGCCAACATCTTACGCAGCGCTGTACAGTATATATATTGTCTTGTCACTAACTGTCCCTCAAAAGAGCTCACAATCTAATTCCTACCATTGTCATATGTCTATATCATGTAGTGTATGTATTGTAGTCTAGGGCCAATTTAGGGGGAAGCCAATTAACTTATCTGTATGTTTTTGGGATGTGTGAGGAAACCAGAGTGCACGGAGGAAACCCACACAGACACGGGGAGAACATACAAACTCCTTGAAGATAGTTCTCTGGCTGGGATTCGAACCGGAGACCCAGTGCTGCAAGGCGAGGGCGCTAACCACTACGCCACCGATGTAGGAGAATTGGGGTAATGTTTAGAATTAGGATTAGGAGAGTTGAGGTTAGCAATTAGTCATTGGGGCCAGGGGATTAAGGTTAGGAGAATTAGGGTCATTTGAATTTATCAGAATTAGAGTTAGACAAGCAGTGTTCATACTTACTAAAATTTCCGTGTGAATTGCAAATGTGTAAAAAGCAATTTAGCATACAGCTCATAAAAGCCAATGGAGAATCGCACTTCTAAAATTCACAAAATTGGCGTTTGCATTTTAGCATGCACAAAAACCCGCTTACATCTCACAACATAAATTCACACATTGCATGCAAATTCCTGTTGACTCATTAGCTGTGGTTAAAAAATGCGCACAAAATTTGCATGTGAACATGAATTTTTAACATGAAAAATAAATGCAGAAAAAAAGTTATTTTTATCCCAATGATAGGTGTCAACCTTGCCTTAGGGTTAGGGGACTTAGTGGTAGCAAAATATACTGTAGACTAGAATTAAAGGAACACTATTGATTAACATGTTTTTTCAATTGAGATAGGCATAGTTTGGAAAGTGCTGCTGAGTACTGGTGTATACATTTGAATGCGTATCTCTTTGTTTACTGTTATATAACTCCTTGCACACTTCAGTGTCGCCAAAACTGATGCTGAGTGGAACATGAGGGGAGGGGGATCCCTCACACTACATCTGTTAACCCTGTGTGTGAGAGAAAGCTCTCAGAGAGGTGCCTGCAGAGAGCAGAGGAAATGCATCTTATGTGCAACATAAACATTTGTGAGTGTGTGAAACCTGAAACCAGGAGCATTTCATATCACTCTGTTTCAATATTACACTGTTCTTAGCATGCCAAACTGCAAAGATTCATTCCTTTGCAAATGAGAGATTCCAAACACAGCTAATTTCTACACACAACGAATTACAGCTTTTGCCTCTGATATTTAACATCAAAAGTAGGAAAATGTTTACACAGCTACTTAGACAATATTTGTACATTGTCATTTTAGAACACTTGGGTATTGATATAGTGTTCCTTTAAGAGAATTAGTGTCCAGTTTAAAAGAATTTCTCCAGCAGAAGTTCAACTTTTCTTTAGGTAGCCCCAGGACCTCCTTGTAAAGTTGTTGCTACGGGTGGTCAGCGAGTTGCAAATAATTCTAAGGCTATCATTCATAAAGGTGCAGTCGGTAGTGCGGGAAAACACCGTTCTTCTCCGCAATCGGTACTTAAGACTTCAGGGTGGTCATTCATAAAAAACTTGCCTGTTGCGATACAAGTGCAGAGGTTTTCTGGAGGAAGCTGGTGGTAGCGTGGCGGAAGACATGCGGAAACATAAAAGATGCCCGATTCCCTCCGTGCTCCTCTGTCTGATGCTGCTTGGGAGGTCCGTCCCATTCATTCACAAGTAATCCGCCCGCCTATCGCTACTGTCGAGCAAGCGGTATTTTCCTTCCGCATACCGCTTGCTCTAATCTTTATGAATGGATGTGTTTGTTACTTTTTCTAGATTAATCTAGAAAAATCCGCACAAGGCGGAAATGTATCGCTCTTCACGGGAATGTCAGCTTTTCATGCGGAAAGAGCCTTTATGAATGGGGATTTTGCTGAGTGTTCGGTAAAGTCAGCGGTATTAAGCATTTCCGCATGCGGAAATGCTTTATGAATGATAGCCTAAGTTGAAGAAGAATTGTGAAAATTCTTATGCAAATTATGAAAATTTAGGTAGCGTGAAAATGCACTAATCGAATTTGGATTATTCTGCTTCAGCCCATTAAAATGTCTGCTCATTGAAAATGTATATTATACATAATACAGTATATTAACCTCCTCGGCGTTCTATTGAGATCGCCAGGGAGGCTGCGGGAGGGTTTTTTTTTAATTAAAAAAAAACTATTTCATGCAGCCAACTGAAAGTTGGCTGCATGAAAGCCCACTAGAGGGCGCTCCGGAGGCGTTCTTCCGATCGCCTCCGGCGCCCATAATAAACAAGGAAGGCCGCAATGAGCGGCCTTCCTTGTTTTGCTTAGATCGTCGCCATGGCGACGAGCGGAGTGACGTCATGGACGTCAGCCGACGTCCTGACGTCAGCCGCCTCCGATCCAGCCCTTAGCGCTGGCCGGAACTTTTTGTTCCGGCTGCGCAGGGCTCAGGCGGCTAGGGGGGCCCTCTTTCGCCGCTGCTGCTGCTTTATTTGATAAAAATCGGCCCAGCAGGGCCTGAGCGGCAGCCTCCGGCGGTGATGGACGAGCTGAGCTCGTCCATACCGCTCAGGAGGTTAAGATCCCAGATGATGATTGGTACTCTCTATTCAGCTCTCATACACCACAAAGCTGATACTTACAACGCCCCTTCAAGAGATAAATGGGTTGCATGTGGCTTAACTCTAGAAGATGATGATTGGGAATATGCTCTATCAGCAGTAAGATTAGTCTCTCCCTGCATAAGGGCCCGTTCACACCTGAGCGGGAATCGCACGATTCCCGTTCACGGCAAACCGCTAACGGTTCTGCAAGAACCGCTACACAATGTAGCGAGTGGCAGTGTTCTCACTGCCGCGGTTGCGGTTAGCGATAACCGCAACTGCGCTGCATGCAGCGGTTTGCCGGCGATGAGCGTTCCGCGATTTGCGATCGTGATTAGCGTGCATAGCACGCTAATCGCGATCGCTCCAAAACCGCCGCAGTGTCCAGTGATTTTTCCACGCTAATCGCAGGAAAATCACTCCCGCAAAACGCCAGCGGTAATCGCCGGCATTCTGCGATTTTAAGTGTGAACGGGCCCTAAGGGAAAAATTTACTCAACTATACATTATTCACCAGACATACCTTACCCCCGTTAAGGTGGCTAAGTTTGACACAAACCGCTCTGATAAATGCCCCAAATGTCTAACACCCAAACCAACTTTCTTTCATTTGATCTTGGAGTGTCCGCCCGTTGCTACATATTGGTCCCAGGTAATAAAGTTTCTCCATGACAAAATGGGATGCCCAGTCACACTTGACCCTGCACTATGTCTTCTTGGCCTCATCACTGATGAGGATATTCAAAATAATGATCAATTATTTATGTGTCAAACCCTCTTTCACGCTAGACAAGAAATTTCTCTTAAATAGCTCTCAGCAGACCCCCACTATTTGCAGACTGGGTGAGACGTGTGGATAATATGATCTCTTATAAGAAGCTGGTTTATATACATAGGAAGGCCCCCAACAAATTTCACCTAATATGGGACAGGTGGATAGACAGACAAACATCCTCCTTATAATTTGTAATAATATGTACATGTAAAGTTATATATGTGAATATATGTGCTGCATACCTTATAGGAACTTACTTTGTAACATGTCAGCTATACCCACCTTTTTATTGTGAGATACCCCATTGCACTGAAGATCTATACTGGACTAAGTGACCTTACAGTACGTTATCTTGTCTAAATGTGCTGAACTTTGTGCTTGAATTCTGCTTCACATCGGCAGTGTTGTAGCATTACCTTGACATTTAAATAAACTGCTTTTTTGAGTTAAAAAAAAGAAAGATGCCAGATGGCGCTGTAAAGCTTTGTTCACATCTAGAGAGTTTTGCGATTTTGTGAGTGTGTCCCCACCCCCCTCCTGGCGCTTAGCTAGCTGCGCAGTATTATTTTGTGTACAGCGCTTTTCAAAGCGCTTTTGCAGAGCGATTCTATTTTTTCACTTCCTGACGAAGTCAGGAAGTGAACTACAAAGTCAGGAAGTGAACTCTTTGACCCGGAAAATAATAAATACAATGTATTAATTCTTAAAAGCGAGAACGCAATCGCTGCACAAATCGATTTTGTGAGCATTTTGTGCTTTTCCTACAGCTTCCATTGTAGAAAAACGCCCTAAAAATGGTGAGCGGAATGCAGACAAAACCCGCTGATATGAACTATCCCATAAGGATTCATTGCACAAGCGATTTTAAGGTGTTCTTTAACCACTTGCCGACCAGTGGCTTTCTGGCTGATCTGTGCTGCGTAGGCTCTCCAGCCCGCAGCACAGATCAGGTTTTAGCCAGGGCGATCAGACTTACCCCCTTTTTTTCCCAATAGGGGGATGTCCTGCTGGGGGGGTCTAATCGCCGCCGGCTCTCTGCGCTTTGCGGGGGGGGGCTCTTCAAAGCCCCCCTCCGCAGCGTTTTCAGAGCTCCGTCCCTCTCCCTCCCTCTCCCTTCCCCTCTGAGCTGCGCAGGACGGATATCCGTCCTGCGCATTGTAGGATAGGCTTCAGCCTATCAAATGACGGCGATCCCCGGCCAATCAGAGGCCGGGGATCACCGATCTGCCTTACGGTGCTGCTGAGCAGCAGCGCCGTATGATGTAAACAGCGGGGATTTCTTCCTCGCGTGTATACATTTTGCCGGCGAGCCGCGATCGGCGGCTCTCCGGCTGTTCACGGAGACAACCTCCGTGAACGGACATGGAAAGGCCGCTCGAGCGGCCGTTTCCATGGAAACTTGCAGACGACCAGTTTACGCCAATCGGCGTTAGCTGGTCGTCAAGAGGTTAAAATCGCCGGCGCTCAAAAAAAAAACAAAAAACCACAAAACGTCCTAGGTGTGAACAAGCCCTAAGTGACCGCCACTGTCATACCAGCTCCTACAGTCTTTTGTTTTAAAGGAGAACTGAAGTGAGAAGTATATGGAGGTTGCCATATTCATTTCCTTTTAAGCAATGCCGGAGCCCAAAAAAATGAATAGAAACAGCTGAAGGTGCTCTGCATATGCGCGTGATCTTATTGTGAGGTTACACGCATGCGCAGATCGCTTTTGGATGTGGTTGCGTGCTGTAGTACGCGTACAGCCCGGCCAGCGCAGGTACACTGGATCCCGACCAAACCGACCAGATGACAGGCCACAGGGCAATTGCAGGTGCTCGATGGGGAGAGAGGAGAACGGGGGGAGGGGGGAGCATCAGGACAGCTCACCATACATGCTTGCTACCCCCCTGTTTTCTATTCTTCTTTTGGGCTCTGGTATCCTTTGAGCAATACCAGTTGCCTGGTAGCCCTGCTGATCCTCTGCCTCTAATACTTTTAGCCATAGACCCTGAACAAGCATGCAGCAGATCAGGTGTTTCTGACATTATTGTCACATCTGACAAGATTAGCTGCATGCTTCTTTCAGGTGTGTGATTCAGACACTACTGCAGACAAATAGATCTGCAAGGCTGCCAGGCAACTTGCTTAAAAGGAAATAAATATGGCAGCCTCCACATACCTCTCACTTCAGGTGTCCTTTAACATCTGTTAATTGCACTATTACCAATGCCGTGTGTACCATAAATAATTCCGAGTGTGACTTCTGTTGTACTTGGCTAATTAAGTTGATTTTGAATTATTTTTGTTTTCAGATACAGCAGAATGCTCCACGTGTAATGCAAGCACTGCGCTCATTAGTGGGGTGGTCTGTGCAGTGGCAGTGGTTGTTGCAGTGCTGTTTACTGTCTGCTTCCTCCTATATAAGAAGTGTGTACAGCCTGTGAGGGACGAGGTCACAAGAGGTATGTAGAGGAGGCAAAGAGAAATGAATGAAATCTAATGTACCTACTGCGCCTTACTTCCATAGAGGCATGTTCTATATATTTCTTAAGAAGATATAAATATAATATTTTCAACCGCCAGATGCCACCATTTTAACATCTTTAACTAATTGGGAAAAACCCTTCTTTTTTTCTCATATTTTATGAGGCCTGTTCCCAAAACATAGCATATGTTATCAGCTATGAGTATTCAGCTAGCTGAGACGGCCTTGCAACAAGAACACGTCAACAATCCTCCAGAACCAAAACAATCCAACAAAAATGTTTCACTGGCCCAAAGCATCACTGGCAGAATCCAGCATTTAACTGTATTTCAAAGTAATACATTGTATTATAGGTTTTACCAATAATTATTTCTTTCTTTATAAGGACTGTATTGATTATTAATATTTAGATTAATTTTATGTGTATTAACTGAGCAAATGTATATACATATATATATGTCTGCTGCAGTAATGTGACTTTTAAACTTGCCGCGATTTGCGCGTGCAAAAGTCCGCAATCGCGTGAATCTTTGCGCGCGCAAAAGACCGCAAACGACACTTTGCGCGCTAACTGTTTAGCACACCCTTGCTAAACAGTTAGCACCACTTTGCGAATCAAGCCCATAGTCTTATTTTGCTTTGAAAGGCTAAAAATGTCATTTTAAAGTCTAGACTGCCTCTAATATGTATTCAACTCACATAAAGACAAATATTCAACTATACATCTGTTTCTGGCTCTCGCAAGTATTTATTTCAGTTAAATGTTGGATTTATTACCTGTAATTACTTCTCAGTGAGTTCTGCCTGCAGAAAACAAACCCTGGATTCTTGACTCTTACAATAAGGAAAATAAAAAAGGAACACCGCTTAGTTGAATGTAGGACTGGCACTGTACATACACGTTTATCTTATTATGGGAATTATTCATTATAGGTTGGTAAGATTGCCATGAGCAGGAAGCACATGGGAATCTTATCGGTACTACCAACTTTTACTGTGCATTATGCAATGACATGACCTGCAGGGGTAAACACGTATGGGCATATCAATATTTTACCTTCATTCAGAATAAAGATATAAAGGAAGTAGCTGATCAAAAAACTAGGAACAACTGACTTTGCAAACAATATTCAACAAATTAACAGATAATCCATTTCATTTTGTGAAAAGAGTACATGCTTGCCTCTTGCATCCATCCAAATAAAATCCCCAAATCTGCATCCATGCATGCCATTGTAGTGCACATTCGATGGCCGTGGTCGTGCACGTTTGGATGTGGCCACACTTGTGGTCAGACGGGGTTGCGCATGCAGGCATTTAGGGCAGCGCATGTAGGCAGACATTGGGGCAGAGGTTGCTGCAGTTGGATCTTCTAGTGCCCAGGGGCGTAGCAATAGACCCTACAAGGGATGCAGCCGCAGGGGGCCTCATGGGGGGAGAAGTTTATTTTCCCTGTCCTGAGAGCCTGACAACTAAAGGCAACTAACCTTCAACTTCCTCTCAGTCAGGTTTCTGTCAAATAAATTTTTGAGCGTAAGAAGCCAATGTCTGCCAGTCACCCCCTTGCCCAGCATCTGACAGCTGGTTTGTCGGAACTGTTAGCCCGCTGTTACCATACAAGATAGTGGAGTCTGAGGCCTTAAAAAAATTTGTTGGACACCGCAGTGGAAGGTACCCAGAAGAACTTATTTTTCCAGGAAGGCAATCCCCACCCAGTGCACTAATAACATTTTTTTCTAAATAACAATTACATTTTTTTGTATAAAAACCAACATGCAGACCCATATATGCTTGTGCTTGCCAGTTATACTCACCAGGGATGCAACAAACATTCAACTGTCTTGCCTTTGCTACAGCGTTGCAAAACATTTTTCTTTTTTTTACGTCAATTTACAAAACCTATGCATACATGTGCACAGCTAAGTCATCGCATCTCTTGTCAGTGTCACTGACCAGTGTCACATTACAGACCTGGTAGCACTCAATCTCATGTGGCTGGTCGCGTAACTAGTTAACACGGAGAAGCTCACAAATAAGCCAAATTAAAAAAAAATACTAATTAGGTTGTACACTGGTTCCATCGTACAGTTCTATTAATAACTTCCCATCATAACCTGTGCTACACGCCCCACTGGTCCGTTCAGTTGAGCACACATGCAGCACCGCACACCGAAGGGCCTTACAGACCTGTTAGCGCTCAATCTCAGTAAATTCGGCGTTTAGTCTGTCACTGTGAAGCAGACATAACCCTTACAACTACCACCATGTATACACACATTTTAAAGCAGCCCTTTATGCCTCAAATGTAGGAATGTACTGTGATTTCTGCCGTTTAAAGTTTAAAACCCGACTCTGAGTCAACTCCATAATTTTTGTTGGGACTTTTGACATAGTTTCCCCTCCGGCATACCACAGTCCTTGAAACAACTTTTCCATCACTTTTGTCGCCAGAAAGTGTCCCTGTTGGTTTTAAAATTCACCAGCCCATTGAAATCTATGGCGGTTCAACCGGTTCACGCAAACTCAAACTTCGAGTTTGGCATCCACAAACCCAAACATTGATGTTTGTGACACCTCTACATCTGAGTAGAGTTGGGCCGAACCTCCGATTTTCGGTTCGCGAACCGGGTTCGCGAACTTTCGCGAAAGGTTCGGTTCGCGTTAAAGTTCGCGAACCGCAATAGACTTCAATGGGGATGCGAACTTTGAAAAAAAAAATAATTATGCTGGCCACAAAAGTGATGGAAAAGATGTTTCAAGGGGTCTAACACCTGGAGGGGGGGATGGCGGAGTGGGATACATGCCAAAAGTCCCCGGGAAAAATCTGGATTTGACGCAAAGCAGCGTTTTAAGGGCAGAAATCACATTGAATGCTAAATGACAGGCCTAAAGTGCTTTCAAACATCTTGCATGTGTATACATCAATCAGGTAGTGTAATTAAGGTATTGCTTCACACTGACACACCAAACTCATCGTGTAACGCACTGCAAACAGCTGTTTGTGTAGTGACGGCCGTGCTTTACTGGTGCGCACCATGGCGAGAGTGCAGGTTTTGGTGGCTTTACAGCCCATATGGTCATCTGGCTGATGTAGCTGAATGACAGAACAGTGACTGTCCAGCTGATCAAATTTGGTCTGACCACAATGAGGCAACGACCTTATTATCGTGGGTGTGCCCCCCGAGACACTCATCTAGGCGCCGGTCATTGCTCCATTGTGATACGCAAGCCCCTTCACCACGGCAAGGTAATGATCACGAAGGGGAATGGGCGCATGTACATGCCTTTTCTTTTGTTGTTGCAGCTGCCCGCAGTGCAGCCAGAAAAATTAGGCAGTCATGTACACGCACCCGAAAAATTATTACAGCGGCCGCTGCTAGCAGCGGCCTAAAAAATTCAGCAATCCGCCTGGAGTCCCGGACCCTGTTGGTGGTGGCGGAGAAGGTAGTCAAGCGGCCTGCAGGCAGACATGCTGTGTGGAGGGACTGGGAGCGACTTAGTCTTTTTGGGGCAGGCCAGGCAGCCAGTCACACGGCGTGCAGGCAGAGATGCTGTATGTGCGGGGACTGACTTAGTCTTGGGGCGGGCAGCAGCCCTCCGGGATCCATGCCTCATTCATTTTGATAAAGGTGAGGTACTTAACACTTTTGTGACTTAGGCGACTTCTCTTCTCTGTGACAATGCCTCCAGCTGCGCTGAAGGTCCTTTCTGAAACAGAACAGGTATACAGTGGCGGGTCCACTGAACAGAACAGGTATGCAGTGGCGGGTTCACTAAACAGAACAGATATGCAGTAGCGGGTCCACTGAATAGAACAGGTATGCAGTGGCGGGTTCACTAAACAGAACAGGTATACAGTGGCGGTTCACTAAACAGAACAGGTATACAGTGGCGGTTCACTAAACAGAACAGGTATGCAGTGGCGGGTCCACTGAACAGAACAGGTATGCGCACTGATGCGGTGGGTTCACTGAACAGAACAGGTATGCAGTGGCGGGTTCACTAAACAGAACAGGTATACAGTGGCGGTTCACTAAACAGAACAGGTATACAGTGGCGGTTCACTAAACAGAACAGGTATGCAGTGGCGGGTCCACTGAACAGAACAGGTATGCGCACTGATGCGGTGGGTTCACTGAACAGAACAGGTATGCAGTGGCGGGTTCACTAAACAGAACAGGTATACAGTGGCGGGTCCACTGAACAGAACAGGTATGCAGTGGTGGGTTCACAGCACAGGTATGCAGTGGTGGGTTCACAGCACAGGTATGCAGTGGTGGGTTTACAGCACAGGTATGCAGTGGTGGGTTCAATGAACAGGTATACAGTGGCGGGTCCACTGAACAGAACAGGTATGCAGTGGTGGGTTCACAGCACAGGTATGCAGTGGTGGGTTCACAGCACAGGTATGCAGTGGTGGGTTCACAGAACAGGTATGCAGCCAGACAGGAACAAGCTAAGCCTAACTAATCTTTCCCTGAGAGACAGTCTGCAGCAGCTCGCCCTACTCTGACTAATGCAGGCACACGAGTGGCCTTAATGGCCGCCGCTGCCTGCCTTATATAAGGGGGGGTGGGGCTCCAGGGGCTAGTGTAGCCTAATTGGCTACACTGGGCCTGCTGACTGTGATGTAGAGGGTCAAAGTTGACCCTCCATGTGCATTATGGGGCGAACCGAACTTCCGCAAAGGTTCGCCTGCGGGACGCGAACGCGAACCACTGAAGTTCGCATGGAACCGTTCGCAGGCGAACCGTTCGGCCCAACTCTACATCTGAGCATCCTAAATAATTGACTGCACACTACTATACTTCTACTATACGTTACTGCAGTGCCTCTTAAATTTCATACAGTATCCTTTATTATCTCTTTAGGATATTCCATGGAGAGAGAAATGGCAGGAGAAGACTCATATGCCATATATGACAATGTGCTGGATCTGGCGACAGTAAGTAAGATAAAGAATTACTGTAATTAGCCATAACTTTATTCGTCCAGTAAAAAGCTGTATACATTGAGCATGGCCTTTCCAGGGTACCTGCGATGCAGAATGGGTCTCACCAAGTCTCGCTTCACTGGCTGCATTCATGTTACACTCTTCATCCCAAAAGCATGCTGTAGGCAGGGGACATTTTAAAAATGTGATAACTGTGCGGCAACCCTCATAAATCAAAATGCAGCTTACAGATGCTGCTGCTGCTATCTACCTGATTTCTGCTGATGGAGAGCGAAAATATTTAAATATGAAAAAAAGTTTATGAAGTATTACTTAAAGAGAACCCGAGGTGTGTTTAAAGAATGTTATCTGCTTACAGAGGCTGGATCTGCCTATACAGCCCAGCCTCTGTTGCTATCCCAAACCCCCCTAAGGTCCCCCTGCACTCTGCAATCCCCCATAAATCACAGCCATGCTCTGAGGCTGTGTTTACATCTGTAGTGTCAGTCTCGGCTGCTCCCCCGCCTCCTGCATAGCTCCAGTCCCTGCCCCCGTCCCTTCCCTCCAATCAGCAGGGAGGGAAGGGATGCAGGCGGGGACTGGAGTTCTGCAGGAGGCAGGGAGAGCAGCAGACTGACACTATAGAGATAAACACAGCCAGCTCTGACAAGCTGTTTGTCAGCAGCGTGGCTGTGATTTATGAGGGATTGCAGAGTGCAGGGGGACCTTAGGGGGATTTGGGATAGCAACAGAGGCTGGGCTGTATAGGCAGATCCAGCCTCTGTATGCAGATAACATTCTTCAAACCCACCTCGGGTTCTCTTTAAGTATATAATGTTTACAATATAACAGAACCAAAGGAGATAGATGAACAAAACAGCATGTGTGAGCAGCTTGCGCCACCAAGTGGCAAGCTGGATAAATAACATGCTAACACATTGAAGAATGATTTTATTGCAATAATGCATTTGGGTTGAAAGACAATTTTTAGTCTACCTCTTGAGCAACATTTTATTTCAGTTTTAACAGTGTGAATACAAAATACAATATAGCCTATATGGAAAAATGTCCCTTAAATCCTGTCCCTCTCCTCCTTTTACACAGTTGCAAAAAAGATGGAGTCCTGTCCAGAGACCACCAGGGTTCACGCTAAGGCTAGGAAAATCTATGGAGGTCCCAGGGACAGGAAGTGAGGAGAAAATCAAACATTTCCATATTGTCCTGAAACTAAAACTTTCTCCTGCAGTTGGGCTTCAGCTGAAAGTGTGTGTAGACATGTACTGTATATATTCAGGCACTTTATCCAATCTGTCCCAATGGAGGAAATATTACACTATGGGCTCGATTCACAAAGCGGTACTAACCCAGTTAGAGACTTTAGGCGTGATAACCATTGCACCACGCTGGTGAAAAGCCAGTTTAGGCGTGATAAGTTTAGGCATGATAAGTTTAGGCATGATAAGTTTAGGTGTGATAAGTTTAGATAAGTTTAGGTCGCGCGCAAAGTCCCGCACGCAAAGCAGCGCCATTAAATTCTATGCGAAGTGCACCAGACTTTGCTAGCGCAAAACTTTTGATCACCTGTGCACTGCGGTGCTAACCCAGTTGGTGCTTAAACTTATCATGCCTAAACTTATCACACCTAAACTTATCATGCCTAAACTGAGTTTAGGCGTCATAAACGGCTTTTCACCAGCATGCTAACTGTTAGCACCGCTTTGTGAATCAGGTCCCTATGGGTTTATTTTGGGGAGTCCACAAAAACTTGTTGCCAGCAGTTTATAATAATTAATCTAATGCATCATATATTCCCTGCAACACATTTTCTAACTTTGTTGTAAATTAGTATTTTTATTTTTTATTTTTGTTTACATTTAGGCTGAGAAGTCAAGAGAAGAACCTACATATATGGTAAGTCTAGTGTTTAAATATTTAAAGAGCATCTAATTGTAACATAAAAAACTTACAGCAGAACAAGAGCTGCTGACTAGATCAGCAATGTTCTACTGTACATTGATACTCACCTCCTCCCATTTTTTTTATAAATGGTGGGGTGTGGGCAGTGGCGTACCTAGGGAATTTGACACCCGGCGCTGCTTATTTACAGACACCCCCTCCCCCAACAGCCAATTTTTTTGGATGTGAGGGTTGACGGGTTGGGGAGGAAAGCATGTTGCTGCAAATTTTGGGGGATTTGAAGGAAGAGGAGTCATCAGGATGTGGACAGAGTTGACAACTATGCAGTGCTGCAGAAAATGTCAGTACTATAAATAGTACTATAAATAGTACACAATAATAATATGGTAGGACATTAGACTATGACCATGGTACAATTAGATTGTAAACTCCTCTGATGACAGTCAAAAAAGGGTGACATACGAAACAGGGGGATGCGTAGGGGGGGGGGGGGGATAAAGAGGCAGAGGCACAAGACTGAGAGCCTGGTGGGAGAGGAGAAATGGCAGGAAGACCTCTCACCAGGACTGCAGACATCACCATTGCTGTTTGACAGGGACATGCTGTAAAAAGAAGCCACTAAAATCTAAAAAGATGAAGGAGTCATGGGGAAGGTAACATGGTGGGAGGGGGAGCTGGGAAAAGAGATACGATTACCTGCAATCAAACGTATCCAAATTGCCTGATGCTTGCTTCTCTGCTCTCTACAGAAGTTGGTTGTCAGCACCTGGATCACTGGCTTCTGCAACAGCAGACTGCCCTGCATTATTGATTAATTACTCTGATCAGGATGAATAATCAATAGTCTAGGGCACTCTGGTATTACAGCAGCCAGTGCACATGGCTACTAATGACAGGCAACTTCTGAAGCAATAAACACTTCCTGACACCTCTCTCTGCTAATGTCCCAGCTGCAGCACAGCAATCATTCTCTCTACTCACCCTGCTGCTCTGCACATTCACTCACTGCAGGCTGTGTGTAGAGAGCGAAGAGACACATTGCCCATGGGACAGGAAGGGGAAGGGGTGCTACATCTAGTGCAGGAAGTAGTACAGTCCCCTGCACTGTGTGCTGCTATTTTCCCAAATGTTGCCCAAGCTATAAAAAAAAGGTCCCAGGTGGAAGAACACAGTGGCTTAGCACCACAGTGGTACCACTAGCCATGACTACACCCGGTGTTGTGAGCACCTGCAGCCCTATTGTAGGTACGCCACTGGGTGTGGGGCTTCCTTTTTGCCCCAGGCACACAACAACATCATACTTTCACCTATAAGTATGCTTCAGCGCTGCATTGGATCGCCTCTTATTTCTTGGAAGCCATTAGCTCTATGCTGCATACCCAGCTACCAATCATGTGACATGCATTGTGAGCAGCAGTATACAAGATTAGAGCGTGCGGCTGCCAGGAAGAGGAGACTGGATGCAGTGCTGGGGCAGGTAGCTCTACTACGCTACTATGCAGAAGAGTGCAGAAGAGAGGCTTCCATAGCCCGTTTTCAGTGGATCCTAGCTCCCATAATATTAGGTTATTGCACTGGCACCAAATACATTTACAAAATAGTAGCAGGAAGCAATAAGCATTTTACGGCAGTACTGCTCTGTTTTGGAAAACTAGACTTCAATGACCTTAGGGAAAAACTGCTCAGTGTAGTATTTATATTCCCATAACTCTATAATTATACCATATTATGCCACCTAGAAGCATATTTGAAAACTGAGAGAAAAAAAAA